>NW_016811584.1:1845627-1867422 GCF_001698545.2 Rhinopithecus bieti | reverse complement strand
TTTTTTTTTTTTTTTTTTTTTTCCTTTTAGAGACAGTTTTGCTCTGTCACCCATGCTGGAGTGCAGTGGCATGATCATAGCTCACTGCAGCCTTGACTTGCTGGGCTCAAGTGATCCTCCACCATCAGCCTCTGGAATAGCTCAGACCTTAGTGTGTAAGGGCTTAGCAACAACAGGGCTCTGAAGCACCTATGTCCTGAGGTAAACATGGACATAGTTTGATTTTGTGGAGGGAAGGAAGCAGCATATTCGATGGAAGGTTGAGACTGCATTTTAAAGCCGTTTTTCTAGCCATGTTTTTACAGCTTGCCCAGGACGCCAAGTAGGAGCTGTGGAAGGGGAAGTTGATTCAAACCAGATCCTAAAAAGGCCTCTCTTGATGGAACACTCAGACGTGTGACTCGGAGCGGGCAAGGTTAGAGTGGTGACCCCAGCTGTTCACTGGGACAGAAACAATGGGTGGCTTTAGGACCTAAATATAGACAAAGTGGATGTCACTTAGGGAAACTTGGGAAACTCGCTCCCGATACTGACCGGGGTAGGCAGTTCTCTTGGGAAGCAGCTCTTGTGTGCCAACCCTTGCTCTGCTAGCCCTCTTTTGCTGAATATCTCTGTCCGTATTCTAGCTTCCCTGCATTCTTTGGGCACCTGCCTCAGCTTGGCAGCCTTGAAATAACCCATGACAGATCCTTATTTCCCCGTCTCTCCCTTCCAAGTCTTCCTTGCAGTGCTTACCACCTCTCTCCCTTTCCTCTCACAGACCTCACACAGCCCCTGCCATAAACCCCAGGTGTCCTCTCCAGCATATTCCTTGTGGAGCAGGGACAAGAGCACTGGGCTGGGAGTTAGGAGTCTGAGGATCAAGTTCTGGATTTTGCAGTTAACTCTGGGCAATGCTAAACTTCCCCAGTACCAGGTTCTCCAAGCAGAACCAGTAGAGATATAGCTGTCAAGGACTGAGATCCTGGAAGTTGCAGCCTGAAGTCAAATCCTCACTGTCACTTACTCTGTGACCTTGTGCAAGTTCCTTACCTCTCTGGGCCTCAGTTTCTTCACCTGCAGGATGAAGATGCTGATAGTACCTGCCTCATAGGGTATCAGGAATTTATAAAATAATATCTGTGAAGCGCTTCAAACAGCGTATCTTGTTAGTGCTCAAAAATGCTCACTATGATTATGATTGTGATTTTTAGGAAAAGAGACTTGTAATAGATCAATGTTTCCCAAATTTCACTTACATTTTTCATATTCACATACCATCGGTACTATTATTTATCAGTTACTGTATTTATTTAAATTATCTCTTTTTTGTTTTGTTTTGTTTTTTTAGGTTTGGGTTTTTTGGTTTGTTTTTGGTTTTTTTTTTAGACTTAGGTGCATCCTAAGCAGTAATAGTCCTGAAATCACAGGTTGGAAATGTGTTTCCTAAAACATATTATTATAAATATATGCAGGTCTATTGCATATGGTCTGAGATGATATTATATCACCAGTGGGGTCCACTTTCCATGCTTTGGGGACCGCAGAACCAGTGGCTCTGAGCATCTGAGGTCCAGGTTGCTGCCTCTAGTGATTTTGACTGTACTCATCCCATCTTTCCATCAATCAGGCACTGCCTGAGAACCATCTTTGTGCTGGATTCTGCACCGGGTGCCAAGGTGGCCAAAATATGGGTCTTCATAGTCCCTACTGTCTTCTTTGAATGGGACATTACCAGCCCAGAGAAAATTGGGGAGAGAGGGACACACACAAAATGACCCAATTTCTGAAACTGCATCTTAAAAGTAAGAAAAGCCAGGGCCACTCTCCCTGCCTGAAACTTCTAGAGTTGGGTAAAGGAGACCATCTCAGTCAGCGTTTGCTGAGTCACAGCTACCCCAAAACTCAGTGGCAAACAATAACAAACATTTATTCTTATGCTTATAAGTGTGCAGGTTGGCTGGGGTGGTCTGTCCTACATGGGTTCATTCTGGACAGTGCTACCCACATATGTATTCTTCTCTTGTGGAGCAAGCAGAAACACATGATGTCTCTTAAGATGTAGGCTCAGAGTTGGTACACCATCTCTTCCACCTCACAGGATCAAGCCATGGAGGTCAGGAAAAGGCATAAATATTTGCTGAAGAATAAACAGATCTACCACCAAGCTCATCACCATTTACTTACTGAACCCACATTTACTGAATGCATATTGTGTGAAGCATTCTGCATGTTGCTGGGAGTGGGGGATGTTAAACGTAGTAACAGTAAGTGATGAAGGTGATGACAACGCCTATCCCAAGGCCTGGCTATTAGGTCCTAAATGAATATGTGATGAATGATGATCTACTGGTACCTCTTGAGTGCTAACTAGTGATGAGTATTTCACTGGGATTATTTCGTCTTACCTTCCCAGCCCTCTTGGGCAGATACAGCAAGCTGGGATCAGACAAGTGCAAGGCTGTTAAATGCTTGTGATCTTCTGATATGAGAAAGGGAGAGTTGATGGAGACACAGCAGCAGGGAGAGGCCACATGCCATGAGACCATCCGTGATGCTGGGGAGAGAGGCAGGCTCTGCACCAGCCAAGCACAGGTTCAAATCCCTTATGTGTATATTTCCATGAACACTTTGTGGACTGTTTTGGGCACCAACCCTTCAAGCACCCGCACATACTAAGAATTTAGCGTGGTGCTTGGCCTGTCATAGTTTCACTAAATCACTAGCCCTTTGCCTTCCTGAGTTCACATGTGTCTTTGAGTGTTCTCTTTAGAAACCTGCACATAGTTGTGAAAATGTCTGTACAGCCCCCTGGCTCCTGGTGAAGAACTCTGCTCTAATTTTTCACTCCATCCATTCTCCCTTGTCCTTCTTTCCCTCTTAAGAAACTACTCCAGAAGCGAAGTGGTGTTTTTCTGTATTTGTATGCCAGTGTCAGGTCCAGGGTATGACTCGTATTAGCTGCCCAATGAGTGTTTTCTAGATGAGTGAGAGAATAAAGATGACAGTGTTGATGATACCTTGTTTGCATGTGCATAGCGTCAGGGAATTTTTGAACTGAATGAGATAGAACATGCATATGCATGTGTCATTATGATAGAATGATTTCGGTTCCTTTGGGTATATACCTAGTAATGGGATTGCTGGGTCGAATGATATTTCTGTTTTAAGGTCTTTCAGGAATCACCACACATTGCATCCAACCCCTTTATTTTCTGGATTATAAAACTGAGACCGAGTTATAAACCTTACCCAAAGGCATACAGCTAATAATAATAATAATAATAATAATATCATTATTATTATTATAATTAACATTCCCCCCCCAAGCAGATACAATTAGATCTCATTCCCTCAGTACCTTTTCAGAATACAGGGTCCGTTCTGATTTGTCAGTTTTATGGGTCACATTGCAAAACTGAGTTTTCTTGTCCCTCATATCTGAAGCCAAAGACATGGATGACAGAAACATTCCACATCTCAACTGCAGAACCATTATGGTGTGAGCCCCTTAAGGCAAAGTGCTTGTCACCTCACCTCTTTCTCTGGATCTCCCCTTTCCACTCTGTCCTTCAGTTCTTGCCCAGATCTGTGTATATGGACTGCGGAGATGGGGACATTTGTGCTGTGGCTAGTCAAGCTGTGGGTGGAAGGTGGATTACAGACAGAGCAAGGGAGGAATTTGTTCCTGCAGAGTCCTGGAAATCTTATTTGGAGCTGTTCTTCTATTCTTAGTTTTGAAGGCACTTTGTTCTCTGGTGCATTGTTTTAACAGCCACCAGGAAATCAGTCCCCGCTCAGGGTCACTGGTGTCTGCCTGTGGCCGCCCAGGTGGGAAGTGTACTGGTTTTTTGCAGGGTTGATCCTTTGTCATCAGGATCATTGTAGCCCTTTCTCCTCTTGTTGCCCACCCTGTCTGCATGGGGCAGGGAAGGGTAAGAAGGAAAAAGAGATTCCAGTGAGTCTCTTTTTCTTTATAGCAATGATTAACTGTACACTTCTTTTGTTCCTTTAAGTTCAGGGGTACATGTGCAGGTTTGTTTTATAGGTAAACTTGTGTCATGGGGGTTTGTTCTATCAATTATTTCATCACTAAGGATTAAGCCCAATACCCATTAGTTATTCTTCCTGATCCTCCCTGTCCTCCCACCCTCCACCCTCTGATAGGCCCCAGTGTGTGTTGTTCCCCTCTATGTGTCCATGTGTTCTCATCATTTAGCTCCCACTTATAGGTGAGAACATACAGTATTTGGTTTTCTGTTCCTGCATTAGTTTGCTAAGGATAATGGCCTCCAGCTTCATCCATGTTCCTGCAAAACACATGATCTCATTCTTTTTATAGCTGCATAGTATTCCGTGGTATATAAGTACAGCATTTTCTTTATTTAGTCTACTGTTGATGGGCATCTAGGTTGATTCCATGTCTTTGCTATTGTGAATAGTGCTACAACGAACATACATGTGCATGTGTCATTATGATAGAATAATTTATATTCCTTTGGGTGTATACCCAGTAATGGGATTGCTGGGTCGAATGGTATTTCTGCTTTTAGGTCTTTCAGGAATCGCCACACTGATTTCCATAATGGTTGAACTAGTTTACATTCCCACCAAAAGTGTGTAAGCAAATAACTACATTTATTTCTATGTAAAAAGAAAGATGCTAAAATCCGGACCTCCACAGCACTGTGCTTTCTGGAGCAGTGTTGTCCAATAGAAGTAGAATGTTAGCCAGGTGCCGTGGCTCACGCCCGTAATCTGAGCACTTTGGGAGGTTGAGGCATGTGGATCACCTGAGGTCAGGAGATCGAGACCAGCATGGCTAACATGGTGAAACCCTAATTCTACTAAAAATACAAAATTAGCTGAGTGTGGTGACGCAGGCCTTTAATCCCAGCTACTCGGGAGGCTGAGGCAGGAGAATCGCTTGGACCCGGGAGGCTGAGGTTGCAGTGAGCTGGGATCATGACATTGCACTCCAGCCTGGGCAACAAAAGCGAAACTCCGTCTCAAAAAAAAAAAGAAGTAGAATGTGAGCCACATTTATGATTTTAAATTTCCTAGTAGCCACATTAAAATAAGTAAAAAGAAGCACACAACATTAATTTTAACAATATATTTTAACTCAGTATCTCTAAATGCTAGCATTTTTCTTTCTTTCTTTCTTTCTTTTTTTTTCTTTTTTTTTTTTTTTGAGGCAGAATCTCACTCTGTAGCCCAGGCTGGAGTACAATAGTGCGATTTCGGCTCACTGCGACCTCGGCCTCCCGGGTTCAAGCTATTCTCCTGCCTTAGCCTTCTGAGTAGCTGGGATTACAGGTGCCCGCCACCACACCCAGCTAATTTTTGTATTTTTAGTAGAAATGAGGTTTCACCATGTTTGCCAGGCTGGTCTCGAACTCCTGACCTCAGGTGATCCACTCACCTCGGCCTCCCAAAGTGCTAAGATTACCAGCGTGAGCCACTGCACCCAGCCCAAATACTAGCATTTCAACCTGCAATCGCTATAAAAATTATTAAGAAGATGTTTTACATTCTCGTTTTCATACCAAGTCTTCAGTATCCAGTGAATGTTGTATACTTAGAGCACATCTCAATTCAGACTAGACACATTTCAATGTCAGTGACCACATGTGGTTCATGGTAGCCATCGAACACTGCGGATCCACAGAGCACCAGTAAGTGCTTCTTGTGATGACAGAAATGTTTTCTATCTGCTCTGTCTCATATGGAGGCCACTAGCCACAGGTGGCTATTGAGCACCTGAAATGTGGCTAGTGCAGCTGAGGAGCTGTGTTTTAAATTTTATTTAGTTTTGATTAATTAAAATGTGAATTTAAACAGTTATATGTGCCTAGTGGCTCCCATACTGGACTGGGCACGGTGGCTCACGCCTGTAATCCCAGCACTTTGGGAGGCCAAGGTGGGCAGATCACGAGATCAGGAGTTCAAGACCAGCCTGAACAACATGGTGAAACCCCATCTCTACTAAAAATACAAAAAAATAACCGTAGTGGTGTGTGCCTGTAATCCCAGCTACTCAGGAGGCTGAGGCAGGAGAAATGCTTGAACCCACGAGGTTGAGGTTGCAGTGAGCAAGATCGTACCACTTCACTCCAGCCTGGCGACAGAGCGAGACTCTGTCTCCAAAAAAAAAAAGTGAATTTAAACAGTCACATGTACCTAGTGGCTCCCATATTGGACAGCACAACTCTAGAGATTTGATCTTATTAGAAAAATATCAATTTAAACTTGACCGGGGTATCGTTTCTCACCTACCACATTGGCAGAAATTAGAAAGTTGGATAATGTTGTTCGAGGAGGGGAACAGAACCTTTTATACATAGCCAGTAGGAGTATAAATTAGAGCAGGCTTTATGGAAGCCAGTTGGCAATGTTTAGCAAACTTACAAATACACATTCCCTTGACCGCAACCGTTCTGTTTCTGGATATTAATGCTACAGAGTCTCTTATGCATGTAGGCTGGTTTATGTAGAAGGATATTTGCTGCAGCAGAAGATTGGAAACTACATATATACTCAGTCAATAGGGACTTAAATAAATACGTTATTGCACATTTTAAAACTGTAATTTTTATTTATTTTGTTTTATTTTTCGAGACAGAGTCTCGCTCTGTCGCCCAGGCTGGAGTGCAGTGGCCGGATCTCGGCTCACTGCAAGCTCCGCCTCCCAGGTTTACGCCATTCTCCTGCCTCAGCCTCCCGAGTAGCTGGGACTACAGGCGCCCGCCACCTCGCCCAGCTAGTTTTTTTTTTTGTTTTTTGTTTTTTTGTATTTTTTAGTAGAGACGGGGTTTCACCATGTTAGCCAGGATGGGCTCGATCTCCTGACCTCGTGATCCGCCCGTCTTGGACTCCCAAAGTGCTGGGATTACAGGCTTGAGCCACCGCACCCGGCCTTAAAACTGTAATTTGCAACTACTGAAAAAAATTGATTATTTGATAGCGTGGAAAGCTTTCCCAAATATAGTGTTAAGCAAGTGTAGAGCAGTACTTATAGTGTGTTAGCACTGGATAAAATAGATGATTTGCTTATTTATGTCTAGAGCAGGTGTGGAAGAATGCAGAAGGAAGCAATGTCTGGGATGTGAGAGAGGTTGACGTCATCATATGGTGCCTATACCCTTTTGGAATTTAATCCTGTGCATTTGTATATTACCTATTCAAAAAATGAATACCTAAAAAACAAAAAGAGAAAACTGTAAGGGAAGGGTGAATCAGAGAAGGCTTCCTAAAGAAAGTGACCTTTGGACTGGATTGTGAAAGATGCATAGGAGTCCTTCAGGCAGGAGGAAGGCTGAGGCTCAACGGCGTGAATGAGTGGGATGGGTTTAGTCATCTACATGTACCCAGCAGTGGCAGAGTATTCTGTGTATAAAAGAGCATAGTAATGGAGTTTGGACATGCATGACTAGCCAGATGGGAGAGGTTTTATGAGTAGAGTTTGGATTTAACTCTGAACCAGAGGAGCCAGAGATAGTTTGAAGGAAATGGGAAGTAACATGCTTGTATTGGTATGAATGACAGCTTTGGTGGAGTGGTGAAGTGGCCTGAAAGAGTGGTTCTCAAAGTGTGATCTGAGGAGCCCTAGGAGTCCCCAAGGCCTAGAGGGTACTGACGACATAAATACAAAACAGATGTTCTTTGTATGTGTCGACCAAAATAACAAATCATAGCAGCTTTATTGCAGGAGCAGATGTGTGAATCCAGCTGTCTTCTGTGCAGCCAAACATTAGAGTAGTCAAAACATAAAACAATATGACTCTTCGTTTTTTTGAAAATATAGTTAATTTTTATTAAAATATGGTAATTAGATTAGCAAGTAATATGTTTATTTTAAAAGAATAAATATTTTAAAATTTCTCAGTTTTGGCTGGGCACGGTGGCTCATGCCTGTAGTCTCAGCGCTTTGGGAGGCCAAAGTGGGAAGATTGCTTGAGCCCAGGAGTTTGAGACCATCCTGTCAACATAGCGAGACTCCGTCTCTACAAATAATGTTTTAAAAGGCTGGGTGCAGTGGCCTGTAATCCCAACACTTTGGGGGCCAAAGTGGGAGGACTGGCTGAGCCCAGGGGTTTTGAGACCAACATGGGCCACCTGTCAAAACCTCATTCATCTCTACCGAAAAAAATACAAAAGTTAGCTGGGTGTGGTGGCACATGCCTGTATTCCAAGCTACTTGGGAGGCTGAGGTGGGAGGATAGCTTAAGCTGGGGAAGCAGAGGTTACAGTGAGCTGAGATTGCAACACTGCACCCCAGCCTGGGTAACAGAGCTAGACTCTGTCTCAAAAAATACATATATATATATAGGCATGGTAGCATGTACCTGGTTCCAGCTACTTGGGAGGCTGAGGCAGGAGGATTGCCTGAGCCAAGGAAGTTGAGGCTGCAGTGATCCGTGATCATGCCACTGCACTGCAGCCTGGGTGAGAGAGTGAGACCTTGTCTCAAAAAAAAATCTCAGTTTTATTTTCTAATACGGTACACCATATCTATCAACACAAACAAATTTGTGTTGATAGATACAACTAACCTAAACAAAAACTCACTGGGGCTCTCACTAATTTTTGAAAGTATAAAAGCATCTTGAAATTAAAAAAAAAAAAAATCAGGAACCACTGACCTAGAAGCAGGCAGGCCCTGTGTGTTTATAATTCTGGTTGGATTGAAATAAACTACAGGGAAACAAATGCAGCTATCCAAACAAGGGTCAGGCAGGAGGTGAGCTAGCAGGGCTGCAGCTGATGTGCACTTTACATATCCAAGTGCAGCAGTAGGGTATGGGTGGTGTCTGTTAAAAAAGGAGCTTAGCTGATGGATTGGTTTTGACTGATGAGAATGTTGGTGCATGTCCTATATTTCATTTTCCCACTGGTGGATGCTTCTGTTATTTCCAGTCCTTTGCTGTTATAAACATCCTGGACATGTCTGCAAGTGCCCTTGGGCAAGACATACTCTAGAGTATCTCCCTAAAAGTAGAACACTGAGCAGTAAGATGTTCACATTTTCAGCATGCCTGGAAGTTGTCAAGTTGCTCTCTAATCTGTGACTCTCCCTCCAGCCTTGTATGAGAGCCCTGATGTCTCCAAACCTTCATATTATCAGACTTTTCAATTTTGCCAATCCCAGAGTGTGAAATGGCATCTTGTTTTAATCCCTCTCCCACCATCACCCCTACCTCCATTCTGTACCTTGGAGCATAACTGAATTGTAGGCAATTCATCAGAAATCTTTGTCACCAGGAAACTTGGGTTCATTCTCTCTCTCTCTTTCTCTCTCTCTCTCTCTCTCTCTCTCTCTCTGTGTGTGTGTGTGTGTGTGTGTGTGTATGTTTAGAGAGGGGACACACAAAAGCAAATTCTGTATTCTGGTTGCCTGGGTGAGGAAGGAGGGAAAAACTGGGGACACTGTTCTTTATTTTAGACAGAAATTGCCCAGTCAGCTGTTATTGTTCTTGTGGTGTTTGCTGTCATTTGGGGCTACTTGGGTCCTCAGTGAAGGAGGAGAAATCAGGCCTCTCTCTGCATCCCACTGTGAGCTGCAAAGCTCTTTTTTTTCTTTTTTGAGACGGAGTCTCGCTCTGCTGCCCGGGCTGGAGTGCAATGGCGTGATCTCAGCTCACTACAAGCTCCGCCTCCTGGGTTCATGCCATTCTCCTGCCTCAGCCTCCCGAGTAGCTGGGACTACAGGTGCCCACCACCACGCCCAGCTAATTTTTTGTATTTTTAGTAGAGACGGGGTTTCACTGTGTTAGCCAGGGTGGTCTCGATCTCCTGACCTTGTGATCCACCTGCCTCGGCCTCCCAATGCAAAGCTCTTTTGAATGAAATACTTGTTTCCTCATTTCATGCATTTCTTTTCTTTTTTTTTTTAATCAATCAATCAATCAATCAATCTATCTCCATCCATCTATCCACACACACATGCACACACACGAGATCCTCATTACTCATGATTTCATATTTGAAAGTTTGCCTACTCTCTAAAATCTATTTCTAACCCCAGAATTAATACTCATGGCACTTGTGCAGTCACTCACAGACACATGCAGAGCAGCAAAATGTTTGAGTCCCCATAGCACATTGCCAGCAGAAGATTAACAAGGTGATACACTGCCTTCTCGTTCTAGCTCCCATACTGTAAATAAGTATCCTCTTTGTGGTCTGTTTAGTGCTATGTTGTTCACATTGTATTTTTTGTTGGTGATTTCAGTGTGTACGAAGGTTCTCAAGTACAGTGCTGAAATGCTGTCTAGTGTTTCTAAGCACAAGAGGGCTGTGATGTGCCTTTGGAGAAAATACATGTATTAGATAAGATTCATTCAGGCTTGAGTTATGGTGTCGTTAGCCATGAGTTCAATGCCAATGAATCAATAATATGCATTAAATAAGGTGTTGTTAAGCAGAAATACACATAAAAAAAGGTTATATATTGACAAAAATATTGCAACCATGCCTGGGCAACATAGCAAGACCTCATCTCTACTAGAAATAAAAATTTAAAAATTAGTGGGACATGGTGGTGCGTGCCTATAGTCCCAGCTACTCGGGAGGCTGAGGAGGGAGGATCACTTGAGCCCAGGAGATTGAGGCTACAGTGAATAGTGACTGTGCCACTGCACTCGAGCCTGGGCAACAGAGTGAGACCTTGTCTCAAAAAAAGAAAAAAAATTACAACCAGAGGCTCACAGAAACTTAGGCCTGTATTCCCCCAGGAGCAATGGTTTAGTATTTATTAACTCAGTGTTCACGATGACTTAATAGAACATACTACTATGAATGATGAGAGTCAGCTGAATAATGAGAGTCACACACAGTATGTATGTATGTCTTTGCCACTCTCTTGTTCACTCTCCATTTTGTCCTCTCTTTCTTCTAATCTCTTGCATTGCCACTCTCTTGTTCATTCTCCATTTTGCCCTCTCTTTCTTCTAATCTCTTGCATTTTTGGTTCACTCTCATTTGTCAGTGGTCCTTCTGACATTAGCCTTGGGCCCTCAAAGGCACCAACCTTTATTCATTTATCCATGTATTTAATACACATTTGTGAATCACCTTTTGCCATGCCCTTGTCTATGTTGGAACCTGAACACAGACCTTCTGTTTCAAAAACATTGCTTATGCATAGGGTTATTATAATTGGTGATGATTTTGAGACAAATTGAGAGTCTCATGCTTATTTCTGGAAAGTGTTTCCCAATCTCTGCCATTCTCATTACCCACTTTCCTCCCCCACCCAAAAACCTCTTTGGCCACATACTGTCATAAATGTATAAAATGTTAGAAGAAAACTTTAGAGGTCACCTGGTCCAACTCCCTCAGTTTACAGATAATGAAACTGAGATCCAGAGAGGGAAAGTGAAATGCCTGAAGTCACAAAACTAGTCCAATGGCCTTAAAAAAGCAGGTGACAACCCAGGTAATAATAGTTCCCAGTTGCTCTACTTTATTACTTATGCATCGGGTAAGAAAAAGATAACATCAATTGTGATCTGGTCACTTCTGATTAAAAGCATAAAACAGATTTCTATAAATCGTGTACATTGTAATAAAGCTGGAGAAAGTGTATACATGGAAGTAGAAAAATATCTAGATTTAACCATTGTTGTTTCAAGACAGGATCTTGCTCTGTTCCCCAGGCTGGAGTGCAGTGGTGTGATCACGGCTCACTGCAGCCTTGACTTCCTGGGGTCAGTCAATCCTCCTGCCTCAGCCTCCGGAGTAGCTGGGACTATGGTGTGGGCAACCATGCCTGGCTAATTTATATATTTATATATACATATTTTTTTGTAGAGGTGGGGTTCTGCCGTGTTGCCCAGGCTGGTTTTAAACTCTGGCTGGTTTCAAGGGATCCTTCTGCCTTGGCCTCCCAAAGTGATGGGATTACAGGTGTGACCCACCACACCCCGCCAACTGTTTTTTTTTGTTTGTTTGTTTGTTTGTTTTGCTTTTTGTTTTACAAAAATATTTCTTATCTGCAATCAAGGTATCTAGATGTTTCCAATATAGAGGGTATTTAGATTTCTCACTTGGGTGATATTCATGATCCAAATACCTGTTGTTATAACACATCCAAAAGTGGGTATCACTTGGTCCTAACAATATGTAACATATATTTGCAAGCCAGGACTGTGACAACAAAGGGAGTTGGGAGTGGGGGCCTCTGCTACAAAGCCAGCCAGGAAACAGATCCATCAGCCTTCACTTCCTGTTCACTCCCCAAACCTAGCCTCCACTCTCTCCCCTCCCAAAAAGGGGAAGGAAGAAGGTTAGGTAAAGATAACGTGCCCATCCTCAAACAAAGGATGGTGAACGATTTTGGGTCGCCCAAGCACTCCCATTTCCTGTGGCTAAAGTTAGACCTATTAGATATGAATTTCATTTTTAATCCATGACTGGGCAGACAGAGGGTTACAGTGCCAGGAGTGGTTCACATCTTCTCCAAAAAGGATGGGGAAAAGGAGGAGTCCCTTTTCAGTCATCTCAGGGCACAGGGTAACAGAGAGTTGCTTTTTCTATACTTGTCACAGCAGCAAAATGCATGGGACAGTTACTCTGTGTGACAATTAAGAGAGGGAGCTTCCACAAAGTGTTTCCTAAGTCCCACTCATTTGTGAATCACCTTTGACTATAACCCTTAATGCTGAAAAAGTCTTCATAATTTTCTGTAAAACAACGTATTTTTTTCTTTCATGGAAAGTTTATATTACTATGATGAACAGAAAACCAGTATGCTTGCCATAAATAGATGATAAGTATCCAAATAAATAAATATGCACAAACCAATGTAAAAAAAATTCTAGCTAGGTGCTATTGTCTGAGCCTCTTTGTACATAGAAGAGAAAGATTGGGCATGGTAAACGTTAGGGGAGTATTCAAGGTGAAGTATCCTCAATTTGAGCATTTCTCTTTGAGGGATTTAGGACGGACAATGAATTGACAAAGTAATAACTTTCTTGTTATGTGATCTGATGCTGGGTAAGGAACACTGTAACTGACTCTCCCGGTGCCCCACCCATATGGCCGAGGCCACTTCAGATGCCATCTGCAGGGCCTCCTGTCCACACCTTTGACTTTCTATGTCCTTCTACCTGACAGGGTTTCTAGCCAGGGAAGCTAACATCCTGAGGAGCCCCTCTCCATCAATGAGGGGCGGAGTTGGTAGATTGAAACTCCCACCTCCTCACCCCTCGTTGGAGAATTATAAAGGGTGTTTTTTGTTGTTGTTGTTGTTGTTGTTTGTTTTTGAGACAGAGTCTCGCTCTGTCGCCAGGCTGGATGCAGTGGCAAAATCTTGGATCACTGCAACCTCCACCTCCCAGGTTCAAGCCATTCTCCTGCCTCAGCCTCCTGAGTAGCTGGGACTACAGGCCCACCACCACACCCAGCTAATTTTTGTATATTTAGTAGAGACAGGGTTTCACCGTGTTAGCCAGGATGGTCTTCATCTCTTGACCTCATGATCTGCCCACCTCACCCTCCCAAAATGCTGAGATTACAGGCGTGAGCTACCGCACCTGGCCATGAGGTGTGTTTTGTACGCTCTCTCGGGGTCCCTAGTGGGTTGAACGCCAGCTGCCCACCACTGTAACCTGATGGCCTCATACTCTTTACTGGCTTCCCTCCTTTTCCCTGTCTCATTTTCCCACTCCCCACCAGTTCTTCCAGGGATCACCCCTGGAAAGAAAGCTGATAGCTACATCTTTGCCCCAGGATCTGCTTTAGGGGAACTCCAAACTAACAGCAGGTAAACATAAAAGAAAGAAAGAAGGCTTATTAAAGAAAGAAGACTGGCTGGGCGTGGTGCCTCACACCTGTAATCTCAGCACTTTAGGAGGCCGAGGCGGGTGGATCACCTGAGGTCAGGAGTTTGAGACCAGCCTGGCCAACATGGTGAAACCCCCTCTCCACTAAAAACACAAAAATCAACCAGTGTGGTGGCACATGCCTGTAATCCCAGCTACTCAGGAGGCTGAGGCAGGCTAATTGCTTGAACCTGGGCAGTGGAGGTTTCAGTGAGCTGAGATTGTGCTGCTGCACTCCAATCTGGGTGACAGAGTAGGACTCTATCTCATAAATAAATAAATAAAACATACCTAAAAATGTTTTTTAAAATAGATACAGACCAGGCATGGTGGTTCATGCCTATAATTCCAACACTTTGGGAGGCTGAGGCAGGAGGATTGCTTGAGCCCTGGAGTTCAAGACCAGCCTGGGCAACAAAATGAGACCCAGTCTCTACAAAAAATACAAAACTTAGCAGGGCGTGGTGGTGTGCACCTGTAGTCCCAGCTACTTGGGAGGCCAAGGTGGGAGGATCAGTTGGACGCAGAGGTCAAGCTTCAGTGATCTATGATGGCACCACTGCACTCCAGCATGAGTGACAGAACTGAGACACTATCCCAAAAATAAAAAATACATAAATAAATAAAAATAGGGCCCGCCACGGTGGCTCATGCCTGTAATCCCAGCACTTTGGGAGGTCAAGGTGGGCAGAACATGAGGTCAAGAGATCGAGAGCATCCTGGCTAACACGGTGAAACCCCATCTCTACTAAAAATGCAAAAATTAGCTGGGCATGGTGGCACACACCTGTAGTCCCAGCTACTCAGGTGGCTGAGGCAGGAGAATCGCTTGAACCTAGGAGGTGGAGGTTGCAGTGAGCCAAGATCGCACTACTGCACTCTAGCCTGGTGACAGAGCAAGACTCTGTCTCAAAAAAAAAAAAAAAAAAAAAAAAAAAAAAAGATACATATAAATAGATTGGAAATGAAAGCATCAGAATGAGTTCATGGTTATATATATATATACACACATGCATGTTTTTTCCCTGTATCTACTGAGAGGGCCTAGAAGCAGTGGCACTCCCGTAGGAAAAACGTACCTAGTGCCCAGATCTATGCTTCTAAATACTCCTCCACTAAAGGGAACCAGAGTTCCTTGGAGAAAAGGCTGGTTCCAGGGCTGGGGCAGGGAGAATATAGGAAGATCTTGGAACATCTTTTTGTATCAAAAAGTAATGAAGTGCCCTAAGAATGATGGGCATGTGAACAAGCTGGACACAGGCACCAGGTTGTAGAGCTCTCCCTAGCCAAGTCTGGGACAATCTGAGCATCAAAATGAAAAATGATAGTAATGGATCATAACCCACTAAATAAAATAGGAATCCATGAGCCCACATGGATGTAAATAATAAATAAATGGTGGAGAATGGAAAGCTGTTCCCTCCAGTAGAAGAATAACTTATAAACATTGAAGAGATGGTAGAGTTGAAAAATCATCAGTGGACACTAAAACTAGTGTGTTAACATTTCATGAGGAAGAAGACACTTCCATATTTTCAATTTGCTGGTTACTTAAAAACAGAAAAATAGTAACTTTCCAGTGGAGAAATTTAGAAGATGCCACCTCAACTAAATAGCATAAGCCAATGCCACCAGTATTGGGTCAAATCAATGCCACATGTCTTCTGAGGTGATGTGCTCAGGAAGACACTACATCATCCCTTCTGTCATATTCCTGTGACAAATACGCCACATGAAAAAAAATTCTCTTACTACTCTAGACATGTTTTGAATGTATAACCTGAATCTAATCATGAAAAAAGATCTAGTAAATCTTCAGGTAGGGAAATTATACAACATAACTGGCCTGTCCTCTTGAAAATCATTAAAATCAAGAAACACAAAGAAAGCCTGGGGAACTGTTCCAGATTCAAGGAAACTCAAGAACATGTGACAGTAAATGCGATGCAGGGCCTTGAATTGGATTCTGGACCAGGAAAACCAATAGCTATGAAATATTTTATTGGGATAGTTGGCACCTTTTAAAAAAAGTGGTGAATGAGTTGATATATTTTGTCAATGTTGTTTCCTGCTTTAGATAATAATTATCCTGTGCAAGAGGATGCCCTTGTTCATAGGACATACATACTGAAGTATTTAGGGTCTAAAGGGACATAATGTCTGCAACTCATTCTAAAATAATTAGGAAGAAAAATATTTTATATTCATATGTATAGGAAGAGAGAGAGAGGGGGAGCAAATGAGGTCAGCTGTAGGCAGCCATGACTCTGAGTAAAGGATTTTTAGGAGTATCTTATTCTGGACTTGCAAACTTTTCTATAAGTTTGAAACTATATTAAAATAAACTTGCCAAAATAAAATAAATAAATAAACTGCACACTCTGCCCTCCCCAAGAAAAAGGCCTGTGTTCCTTTGTTCCTCTTCAGGGAATCGAATATCCTCTCACCACACAACCAGGGGGGCATCAGGCCATTCTTGCTGCCGCCAGCTCTGCAGGAACTGCCAACCCCCCGTGCCTACAGGCCCTCATGCTGAGGCACAATTCCTGAGGCCCAAGAAGATAATTGCAGAATTATTTAATCAAAAGTAGGTCTCTTCCACACAAAACTGGAAACTCTCCCAAGAGGCTGGCCGTTTAGCCTTAAAGATGCTGCTTTCTCTCAGTAGGAAAGAAACAACTGTAAGGAAAGTAACTGCATAATAATGAATACTCTTTCCCTCAGAACAATGGACCTGAATGGCCTGTAATCCCAGCACTTTGGGAGGCAGAGGCAGGCAGATCACGAGGTCAGGAGATCGAGACCATCCTGGCTAACACGGTGAAACCCCATCTCTACTAAAAGTACAAAAAATTAGCCGGGCGTGGTGGTGGGCATTTGTAGTCCCAGCTACTCAGGAGGCTGAGGCAGGAGAATGGCGTGAACCCGGAAGGTGGAGCTTGCAGTGAGGCAAGATCCCGCCACTGCACTCCAGCCTGGGCGACAGAGTGAGTATGTCTCAAACAAACAAACAAACAAACAAACAAACAAAAAACAATGGACCTGAGTATGAATATGCCCACATAGCCTCTTTCTGTATCTCCTCACTGGAGGCAACTGGAGCCTCGCGAACAGCCATGGACCATTCCTATGACAAAGGCCCCTCTCTCTGCCCAGCTAGAGCTCATTCAGCACAGGGGAGGCCAACAGTCTTTCAGAGTAATCATGACTAACTGGGGAATAATGCTCTTGGCGATGGTCTGTAGAGAATCCGTCAGAACAATAATGTGAAAGCCAGTTCCCATTTCTGATGCAGCGTCTGGAAAGAAGTCAGCTGTGATTAGAGGGACATTTTCCTCCCACAGCTGTCTTTGAAAGTGGAGGAGGGGTTCACCACAACCCCAAATTACAGGGAGGGAAGTAGGGGGCCCCTAAACACTAGGGACATGCAGGTATTCAGGGCTCGCCTTCTTTAGTGACACTGTCATGTTCTGTCAAGTTCTGAGTAAAAAGCAAAAGTTGTGGTGAGCCACAAATGGGCTGCAGGAATGGGGGAAAGTACTTTGGGCTAAATTTTCTAATGCAGAATCCTTGCTTCAAAGTTCATCCCAATCACTTTTATCCTGAAGTCTGAAACGGAGACCTGGCTTTTGCAGAATCAAAGCATGTTTATCCAGCATTTAATCCATTTCCCAGGAAATCAGTGTTTTACTAAGAGTAGAATTCTTTTTTAGGACTTTCCTGGACATTTCTAAGGCTTAACCGAGCACACAGAGAATGTTCAACAACTGCTATATGTGAACAAATGAACTCATTTGCCCGTAAAATGGCAAATCCATAGAATTTCTTTTTTTTTTCTTTTTTATAATTAAAAAAGAGGTAGAGAGAGTCTTGCCATGTCACCCAAACTGGTCTCAAACTCCTGGGTTCAAGCAGTTCTCCCAGCCTGGCCTCCCAAAGTGCTGAGATTACAGGCTTGAGCCACAACGCCTGGCCTAAAATTTCTTTTCAGGAGAACTAAAATGCCAAGAAATACTGTATATAAAATATCATTTTTTATTCTGGGGCCCACAATATTTCTGAATTTTGACAATAGAAACACAGGAACAGTAGGATACTCAGATAAATTAATTTCACTGTTTAGTTTCATTCATTCAACAGTACTTTATTAAGCACCTGCCATGTGTCAGACACTGTGCAAATGCTGTAGATACATTGGTTAACAAAAGAGACGCAGTGTCTGTTCTCAGGAAGAACACAGTTGAGTGGACCCAGGTGATTCCAATGTGCAAGACTGAGATCATACCTCAGAGTTGTCCCACCAAACTGTCAGAAGCTGGGTTATTTATCTGCCAGCCCCAGTCCCTCACAGATTGAAAGCTGATCCCAGTGGCATTAACTCTCCGGCATTTCTGACCTGTGGAAAGCTGATTTGTGTGCTTTCCACATGGTATGCAGGGAAATAGTGATTGCCCAGGGGTTGTCAGCCTGCTGTATCTGCTATACGAGTGACCAGTTCTGATACTTCTAGAGCAGCCTTAGTCAAGTCATTTAAACTCTTTAAATCTCAGTTTCTTTATATGTAATAATTTCTTTGTACTGTAAGGATTGGTTATAATACATGTAAAGCACCCAGCGAGGCAGTGTATTTTTTTTTTGTTTGTTTTTGAGACAGAGTCTTGCTCTGTCACCCAGGCTGGAGTGCAGTGGCACAATCTCGGCTCACTGCAACCCCCGCCTCTCAGGTTCAAGTGATTCTCCTGCCTCAGCCTCCTGAGTAGCTGGGACTACAGGGGCATGCTGCCATGCCTGGCTAATTTTTGTATTTTTAGTAGAGATGGGGTTTCACCATGTTGGCCAGGCTGGTCTTGAACTCCTGACCTCAGGTGATCCGTCCATCTCAAACTCCCAAAGTGCTGAGATCACAGGCATGAGCCACTATGCCTGCTGGCAGTGGATTCTTAATAGACAGTTGTTACAAATCCCAGCAAAGGGGCTGGACATGGTGGCTCATGCCTGTAATCGCAGCACTTTGGCAGGCCAAGGGAGGAGGATCACTTGAGCCCAGGAGTTCAAGACCAGCCTGGGCAACAAAGACAGACCCCATCTCTACAAAACAATAAAATAATTAGCTGGGCGTAGTGCACATGCCTGTAATCCTAGCTACTTGGGAGGCAAAGGTGGGAGGATCCCTTGAGCTCAGGAGTTAAAGGCTGCAGTGAGCTGTGATCATGTCACTGCACTCCAGCCTGGGTGGCAGAGTGAGACCCTGTCTCAAAATAAAATAAAATAAAATAAAATAAAATAAAGTAAAATAAAAAATCCTAGCAAAGGGAAAGGACTACCTTAAGCATCCAGAATATACAATAAAGAAATGGAATTTTGGCAATTGAAGTTGTGAGTTCTCATATGGTAGATAACACCAAGTGGTTGTACAAGGGAACCTTCTGTTTATTTAAAGGAATGTCCTTTAGAGGACAGCTTGACAAAAGCAGCCCATTTCTCTAGCATTTTTCGTCTCTGCTTTGTGCGGCAAATTGCCCCAAGGGGTAGATGTTCCAGACACCAGTGATTGAAAGGGAGCCTTGCGCCCTGCTCTCCGTAGGGTTAAAGGCCTGCCTGTTGGCATTTGGGGAACTGCTCATGAACCCATGGGGTGTTGTGGCTGATAAGACATTACCAGCACCAGGAGCATTTCTAAGTAGAAGAAAGCAGGAACACAAGCCAAGTGAGCGAAAAACTGGCAGTTCTCTTTGTAAATTCAGGTTCCCAGTATTATTGTGGATGATGAGCACTTTGAATTTGAATTATGCAGTTGGACAAACTAAGCTGATTGTTTACATGGATTAATTTTCTAGAAATTAAACAATGATTTGGACACTCCCTAAACTGCATATATATGGATAATATTTTTGGTTGATAATGGCTTGAAATCATTCCATCAGTGAAGAATTTTAATAAGTAGGGTTTTATTATAGTGTTTAAAAGATAAGTGAATAAACATATAAAGGAGGGCCCAGGAAGCACCATAGCATATTACAAACCAAGAATTGCAGTGAGTCCAATTCAGCATACCTGAGAACCAGTAGAAAATAGTAATTACAGTAATTTAGAAGGCCTAGTAAAAAGTGCTCTGGTTAATGCAATTTTGTGCTTTGTGTCACATCCCACTGTTGAAAATCCTTGTGAATATGGACCCCTTCTCCCACCTTAGATTGATGCCCATATTTTTTTTTTCTGGGACAATTTTTCTGGAAAATATATTTGGCAGCCCTCTGTCCTGGATAGATGAGTTTTATGTCTTTTCTCCTACTCCCCTGGCCTTGAGTGTTTTGGAGGGAAAAGCAGTTTATAAATGTTTGTTGAATGACAGACTGAATCCTGCTGCTTGTTAGCTATCGGGTTGGCGGTGGCACTGGCAGGCTGGCTAGGTCTCCTCCCTCCTCCCACTTGTTTGGTTGGACATGTCTTCCTTCTTGTGGGAGAAGAGGACCTTTCCTTGGCTAAGACTGTCTCATCTGTACCTCCAAACAAGTTAAGGGCCAGGTGTTCCATGGCTAAACTCATAATAGGGACTTTTCCTAGTTTACCAACATCAAGTTAATGAGTAGACTTTTAGACATTTTAAGTATTTTCCCCATGATTTTCGCCCCCCAGTGCCTGTACTTATTTGCTGTTACTGCTGCTGTTGCTACTATTACCATTAATAGTTAATACTTGAGGCCTGGCAATACTTGAGGTGGCTTACACCTGTAATCCCAGCACTTTGGGAGGCTAAGGTGGGCGGATCATGAGGTCAGGAGATCAAGACCATCCTGGTGAACACTGTGAAACCCCGTCTCTACTAAAAATACAAAAAAATTACCTGGGCGTGGTGGCGGGCGCCTGTAGTCCCAGCTACTGGGGAGGCTAAGGCAGGAGAATGGCATGAACCTGGAGGTCAGAGCTTGCAGTGAGCCGAGATCACGCCACTGCACTCCAGCCTGGGCAACAGAGCGAGACTCCGTCTTAAAAGAAAGAAAGAAAAAAAAAGTTAATACTTGAGTAGTTGCTGAGGGCCAGGCATTGTGCTAAGCTCTTTACCCACATTGATCTATTTAACTCTCACAGCAACCTTAGAAGAGAGGTATTTTAGTGTTCCCATTTTATAGATGAGGAAACTAAGGTGCAGAGAGGTAAAGTGATGCGCTTAAGGTTCCACAACAAATAAATGGCTTAACTAAGATGTAAACTCACAAACACTAACTTTAGAGCCTACCTAACATCTTCAACCTATAGTTAGTGGCATCTGAGCACATAATTGCATATTATATTTGTTAACATTTAGTTCCCAATAGCTCAGAAAACATCATGATTTCCCATTTCTCCACCCTGTGAGCACACTGAAGAGACCCTAGAAAAAAGGTCCGGGGTTACTGGATGCTGGAAAAAAGAAGATGTTTTAAAAACAAGGAAAAGAAAAAAAAAAGCAGTGTATTAAAAATGGAGTAGGGGCCAGGCATGGTGGCTCACACCTATAATCCCAGCACTTTGGTAGGCGGAGGTGAGAGGATTGCTTGAGCTCAGAAGTTTGAGACCAGCCTGCGAAACATAGGGAGATCTTGTCTCTATTTTTTCTTTTTTTTTTTTTTTTTGAAAATGGAGTTGGGGCTCCCTCTCTCAATTCTCTCATTCACTTCTGGAGCTTCAGACTGAAGAAAAACAAAATGTGGATCCTCTCCCTGCTAAAACGTGAATTTAGCAAGTCAAGTTCCAGCTAAGGGCAAGGACAAGAACACAAAATCCTTTTGCTAATCTTTCCCCAAAGAAAGAGCAGATGAAAGGCAAGGCATCAAAGCCTCTGAAACCACCAAAGCTGTTTGCCAGCAAAGAAATAAATCAAAAAGGTTCAAGATCTGGTTTGAGGCCGGGCGCGGTGGCTCAAGCCTGTAATCCCAGCACTTTGGGAGGCCGAGACGGGCGGATCCCGAGGTCAGGAGATCGAGACCATCCTGGCGAACACGGTGAAACC
>NW_016811584.1:1788130-1845431 GCF_001698545.2 Rhinopithecus bieti | reverse complement strand
AAAAAAAAAAAAAAAAAAAAAAAAAAAAGATCTGGTTTGAATTTAATAATTACAAATGACTAATCAGGGACTATTTGCTGCCAAGTCAGGAGCTGCACTCTCTCAATCAGTACGTTTTTGCTGCTCTGGTCACCTGGTTATTAAATAGAAAAGCCCAGTGATTAAATAACAGGGTTGTTCTGACACTAATCAATTCAATCTTGGCCATTTAAAATTAAGTCAGGCTTGCAGTAGCCCTTGTCTCTGTGAAAGAAGTGGGAACGACACAGTGCAAATGTGACTGAAGGTATCCAGAGAGTGTTTGTGGATAGTCCTCTGGGACATGGGTAGTTGGAGAGAGTCAGGCAGCATACCAGGTCTCCTGCCCATCATTCTGCAGTATCCCCCCATCTCTAATACCCTCCCTGCCTGACTCTCAACATCAAATAACAACAAAATACTTATGCCAGCAGTGACAGTAGTAGTAATAATAATTACGATAATAACCACAGTAGCAATAATACATTTTTTAAATCTCTTGCCATATGTCTGGCTCTGTTTGAAATATTTTATTTCCTTTAATACTTGAAATAACCTCATGATGGAGAAAACCAAAGCTTATAGAACTGCTTTATATAGACACTGACGTATCCCATACACCTAGAACCTGCCTGGCACATAGTAAATGCTCAGTAAATATTTGTTGAGTGAATGAAGGAATAGAGAAGTAATTTGCCCAAGGTCACACAAAGGTGAGCTGGATTTTGAACTGTCTCATTTATACTCTTAGTTTCTTTGAGGTATGTGGGTAAATGCCTTGTGGGTCTTTTTATATTGTTTTAAAACACATATGGTTTTAAACAATTATTTATTTATTTATTTAGAGAAGGAGTCTTGCTGTGTCACCCAGGCTGGAGTGCAGTGGTTCAATCTCGGCTCACTGCAGCCTCTGCTTCCTGGGTTCCAGCGATTCTCCTGCCTCAGCCTCCTGGGTAGCTGGGATTACAAGTGCACGCCACCACACTCGGTTAATTTGTGTATTTTTAGTAGCGATGGGGTTTCACCATGTTGGCCAGGCTGGTCTCAAACTCCTGAACTCAGGTGATCTGCCCACCTTGGCCTCCCAAAGTGCTGGGATTACAAGCGTGAGCCACCACGGCCATTAAACAAATATTTAAATGTATTTTACATTATTTTTATGTATTAATTTAAAGGAAACGCAGATTGTTTTAAACAATGTACAAAGAGAAATAGCATCATATGCAGAGACGTCAGTGGTTTGGCAGTCAGGGTGGCCTCGAGAAAATCCTCTCTCCAGCACTTACTTACTTTGTGACCTTGAGCAAGTTACTGAAGCCTTCCTGAGCTTCAGTGTCCTTCTCTGTTAAAATGAACACCGTAAAGCTTACTTAAACTGGGCTGAGGAGAAGCTTAAATGGCACCGTCCACTAAACTGAGAGCGTAGTCCTTGGCTCATAGTAGGTGCCCAATTCCAGCGTCTGTTTCCCTCCAGTTTTGTATTGGAAGGTACCTGGTGATTCTCTCAAAACCTCAAAGGAGGTCTGGAGAGGGTGGAAGCTAAGCCAGGTAAGGATACACTATTCAGGCTTGGACCATGGCCAGTTCTTCTGAGAATCTATTGTCTCGAACTCCTGACCGCAGGAGATCCACCTGCCTCGGCCTCCCAATGTGCTGGGATTACAGGCTTGAGCTACCATGCCTGGCCCCCTGGTCGCTGTTTAAAGAAGCATGAGAGGGTTTTTTCAGCACCTGAGCACTTCTAGAAAGTGTCTATAGCAAATATATAACCTGCAAGGCTAAGGACTTAGAGACTACATGCAGGTCTATTGTTCCCACAAATTCTCTGTAACTGCCTTTCTCCCCGCCCCCATATAGGCACGTGGCATTGAGAACAAGGGGTCACGTGCCCATTAAGTTCATTTAGGGTTTGGTTCATCTGGCTGTTTCCTTTCCATCTGAGGTGTTATCAATCTTGGATTACTTGCTCTTAAAGCCCAGAGACTGAGTCCCCAGGCTGTTGCCTAGGGCAGTACATAGATAGATTCATTGGTCCGGGATGTGCCTCACCCTTGAACAGATCTGACATTCCTTTTCATAGGAGTAGAAATGGCCATTGTCCCACTTGGACCAAAGTCTAAGCAACTGTAATTTCTTTTAACATGTCTATGCATTTTAAGGAAAATAAATGCCCCACTGGTAAGAAAAAAAAAAGCTCTTATTTGAAAAACAAGAATCTTAGCTTGAATGGGCAGGTTTTGTCTCCAAGGAGATTTGAGGTTGAAGAATTTCAGCCTTCAGTGACCTTCACTTTTGAGGTTTTTGATTTAATTTTGGCTGCCCTATTGCCACCAGGTGGTTAATGAAAGGAAAAGGTGTCACCTCAAAAACACTGGCCTCCTTTATTCTTTCTTTTAGTCACCCATTCAGAAATTATTCACTGATCTACTGCTCAGCACAGGGCACTGAGGGGTTAAAGTTATGTGCTGAAATCAGAGAGCAGAGACTACAGCACAATTGTTGGGCTCACCCAAGGTGCTTTGTTTTCATAGTTGAAAGGGAAGTGGACTGTGCATTTGCTTCAGTAAATTTGACAAGAATAACAGGGTGGGTCCTTGGCTCCTCAAATTGGCTGGGAACCTGTCAGACCAAGTGTGCAAATGCACATTTCACACACAGTGCCCTTCCTGCCTGGGAATGCTCCCAGGTAACTGATCAGTGGTTTTTGATGCAGAGGAAGTAAAATGGCATTTTTTACTTCCTGTAGGCAATTCATAACAGGAGCTACCACTTACTGTACACCTACTATGTGCTGGGTCTTGTCACCCAACATCTATGATCCTCACAACAGCCTAACCTGGAAGGCATTATTTCTACTCTACAGATAACATCCCAGAGTCTCAACCTCCTCCTGATACCTCCCAAGATCCCAGGTATAATATGGTAGCCTCCCAAGGCAGGAGAAGCAGAACTCAGGAAGGGCATGGGGTTATTCTAGGCAGCAGGACGCCCTTGCTGCTGTGCCCCAATTCGTTCCCCAGCACATGTTGCTGATTGTGATCACAACATTCTCTGGCTTGCTATGCTGTGCAGTCCTTCTCAATACAGTACTCCAAACAGACACTACCAGACATTCTGGATGGCAAGTGAGACATAACCTATTTGCCACCAGTGCTTGCCGCCAGTGCCTGCTACCTGATAGCAGACACTGATAGCTCTTAAAACTAGAAAGGATCACAAAATTGATTTGGTCTAAACAATGTGTGCTGTGGTCTTGAAGACCAGTCTCTCTAGTAGAATAAAGGTTATTTTCTTGCCATATTCCTCATGCTCAACACCTTCCTAGACCTTCTGTGCAGGTCTGATGTGCCATCCCAGACTCTGGGACAGGACAGCATGGTGGGGAAGCACATAGTTTGAAGTAGGATAGACCCAGATTTGAATCCAGGCTCTGCTACTTGCTAATCATGAAACCCTGGACAAATTCCTGCCCCTTTTTGAGCTTCATCTCCTACTGTGTAGAATGGAGATAATACCATTGTCTACCTACCTCATGGGGTAGTTATGGGGATCGAATGAGATCATGCATGTAAGGATTTAGCTCTGTGCCTGACATGTAGTGAGTGTTCAATAGGCTAAAGTTTCCATTATTATTAGTCTGAATTATTATTATTAATAGTTCCAGTGAAGTTCAAAGTGAGTGCCATATCCTGTTGCACTCTCTGCTTTCTGAGATGCTCATTTGTTTATGTCTCCATGACTTATTTCCAACTGGTAATTTCTTCCATGAGCTACTCTGTAGATCACTGGCATGAGGTCAACATCCCAATATTCTGGAAATCCCAGTTCCTGGGTAGAACGTGAAATGTCTGTATGTGGCTTTTCCTTCTGTATGCCCTTCTTCACCAGGTCCTTTCTGTTCTCTCTTCCTGTGACCCTCTGGAGTTGGGCAATTGGTGAAGAGGATAAGCAAAGGGAGGAGGACCAAGAGCATCAACAAAATCCAGAAATGCTCTTTTAAGGGAATCTGGCTATGTAGCAGGGATTGTCCCGGGCTCTGGGACTGTGAGCATGACTGACCAAGTCCTGCCTTCATGGGCTTATGTCTCATGAAGAGGTCAACCAAAACCCAGAAAACAGTTAAATAAAATTATCTTTCTAAAATGGGTCTGCCCTGCTAGCCTCTGTCTTAGCACCTTATCTGACTCATTCATAACAGAGATCACAATCTGTAATGTCTTTGTTTTATTTTTACTCCAAATTAGTGGGCAGGGAACATGCCTGGCTCATCCACTGCTATATCCAAGGACCCAGAATGGGGCTTTGCCTATCCAAAGTGCTCAGTGAACACAGAGCAAATGAACAATTGACTAAGTGATGGTTTGTGAAATTTTCGTTCTGAGCCCAGAGTTTAAACTTCAGGCTACTTTTTTGTTGCTAGCACTGGTCAGTCACCTCCCTATGTAAGCCAATTGAAAAGATAATTCATTTTCATAATTCATGCAGTTTTTATTTTATAAAATGTGTGGGTTCCTTAAGGAGATCATTCTATCCCAGATTAACTGTCTATGGCTGAATTAAAAAGACCATTGGAGGCCATTTGTCTTCTGGATTTGACACTTGGAGCAGGTGGCACTATCTGGCAGGAACTGGGTCGGGGGAGCTCATGAGGCTTGACTCCAAAGCTGGGTAGTGTGTTGAATTGGTCTGGAGAGGGCTGCATGCCTGCGATGCCTGTGAGGAGAGGAGCTTCTCTGATTATTCCCTCTGCTGCATCAGTTTGCCTCTAGGCTACTGTCAACATGTCAGGTTGACAAAATCATTGAGCTCAAGGAATGGAGCTGTAGCACCATAAACCTCAATAATCTGGTAATACCAGGTTGCAGTATGTATCGGTGTAGCCTATGGTCTGGGCAATTCATAACAGGAGCTGCCACTTACTGTGCACCTACTATGTGCCAGGTCTTGTTGTTGCCCAACATCTGTGATCCTCACAACAGCCTAACCTGGAAGGCATTATTTCTACTCTACAGATAACATCCCAGAGTCTTAACCTCCTCCTGATACCTCCCAAGATCCTGGGTGTAATCCTGTAGCTTCCCAAGGCAGGAGAAGTAGAGCTCAGGAAGGGCATGGGGTTACTCTAGGCAGCAGGATACCCATGCTGCCATGCCCCAATTCATTGCCCAACACATGTTGCTGATTGTGATCACAGCATTCTCTGGCTTGCTATGCTGTGCAGTCCTCAATACAGTGCTCGAAGCAGACACTATCAGTCATTCTGGCAAGTGAGATGTAACCTATTTGCCACCAACCCTTTGAATAGTGTGTGTAAAAGGCTTTGCCCTAGAAATTAGAATCCTGGATTCAGAGTGTTATGCTGTAACCATGTAACTTTGAGCAAATTGCTTCTCTCTCCTGACCTCAGTTTATTAACCTGTAGGATGGAAATTATCCCATACCATATCTGGCTCAAAAAGTCACCATATAAATATAAGCTGGTGAACTGGTTTCACTGGCACTGAAGTCCTGTTTTTAATTGTACCTGGATGGTGAATCAATAAGGATCAGGCCCCTGTACAAACATGAAGCATCCTCAAAAATGGCAGCTGTGCCCGGAGTTGTGATCAGCATCTTCTCGAGGCTTCCCTCAAGGACCCTGAGTGGACTATCTGACTTCCTAAAAGTCACTGGATGAGCTTGTTAATGCAGATTGCTGGGCACCCTCCCAAATGACTGATTAAGCTTTCCTAGGGATGGCTCCTGGCATCAGCATCTCTGAATCATTCCTCAGGTGATTCTGCTGCACGCTGCACCACTGTTTCAGTGGAAAAATGTGTAGATTTAGAACGCCACTGCTCTGGATAGGACCATGTGGAACTTTGGGATTTTAAATATCTAGGTAGCTGCTTAGCAAAAAGAGGCCCCAGTCTCTTCCCCATCTTTGTCTGACAAACTCTTATTCATCTTTTAGGCCTATTCAAATGCCTCATCCTCTGGGAAGACCTCCCTCACTGTCCTCCCAGAGCCCTCCAACCCATGTTTTGAGCACCTACTGTGTACTAGGCACTCTACTAAGCTCTAAAATGCATTGCTATATTTACTCCTCTTCCTTTGAGAATAGAAGCTAATGCCATCACCACCACCCCTGCTCACACCTTAGAGTTGAGAAAAGGTGACTCAGAGAATCAAAGTGACTTTCTCTAGGATGTTTGGCTCTTATTGCATTATAGTTCATCATAATAGGCCTGTCTCTCCTACATGAGTGTGAGGTCCTTAACCTTGGGAATTGCTGACATTTGCATTCCTGGGAGCAAACACAGGGCCTGGCACATAGTAGATGCTCAACAAACCTTTGTTAAATTGAAGTGAAAAAAATAATAGAACAATTACAGTAATATAGAAAAGAGTTTTTCTGTTTGCTTTCCAGCCTCTGCCTTTGTTCAAGCTCAGGGTTCCACTAGAGGAGGAGGAGGCTGACTTCTTTTGGGATTGAATACTACAGATGTCTTCAAACTCTCCTGTAACCCTATGCTGGTGACTCTGGTCTTCTGGTAGCTTTCTTCTAAGTAACATCAGAAGACCTAGCAAGTCACAGGTTAGGGACTGAAGAAACACTTGACTGGTTGGTTGAGCTGGGTGTGCAGAAGAGAGGTGAATGTATCTTTGATGAGCTTTTTTGTAACTTGTAGATTAAATTTATTTTCTTTGTAGATTAAATTTATTTTCTTCTTATGAAAAGAAAAAGGCCAGGCTCAATGGTTCACTCCTATAATCTCAGCATTTTGGGAGGCCAAGGCAGGAGGATCACCTGAGCCCAGGAGTTTGAGACCAGCCTGGGCAACATGGCAAGACCCCCTCTCTACAAAAACTAAAATTAGCCTGGTGTTGGAGTGTGCTCCTGAGGTCCCAGCTACTTGGGAGACTGAGGCAAGATAATTGATTGAGCCCAAGAGGTCAAGACTGCAGTGCGCTGTGTTCACACCACTGCACTCCAGCCTCGGCAACAGAGGGAGACCCTGTCTCAAAAGAAAAAAGAGAAAAGAAAGAAAAACATACTTTTTCACACCTAACTTGGCAGACTGCCGTGGTCATAAATTTACAAATTCATTTCAAATGCAGTTGTCTTCAGTCCCAGTAATGACTTTTTAAAAATCATATGGCTGTAAAGCAGGAAAGTTGGAGAAGATGTCTGAGTTTCTTTCCAACATTAGGGTTCTGTGATTACATTAGGACCCTGGATATGGTTTAGAGCAAAGTTTAAATTACTTAAGTACAAAGCAGCTCTAAAAATGGAATGTCTTCAAGTGAATTAGATTTTCTTTCCAATCTAATCTCCTCTTCCCAGTTAGTCATAATCTGAACTTTGTATCTAAATTTCTGCGCCTTGATATATGGAGACATTTAGAAAAAAATGAAACTCAAAGAGAAACAAACTATAACAGCACACATAAAAATAGTAACACAAACCAATTATCCTAGAGCTTAATAGTTTCTCATAACTTCTTAGGCTATCTTAGAAGGGTTCATTTACAGGCTGGGCGCGGTGGTTCACGCCTGTAATCCTAGCACTTTGGGAGGCCGAGGCGGGTGGATCACGAGGTCAGGAGTTCAAGACCAGCCTGACCAACATGGTGAAACCCTGTCTCTACTAAAATACAAAAATTAGCCAGGTGTGGTGGCATGTGCCTGTAATTCCAGCTACTCAGGAGGCTGAGGCAGGAGAATCACTTGAAGCCAGGAGGCAGAGGTTGCAGTGAGCCAAGATCACACCACTGCACTCCAGCCTATGCGACAGAGACTCTATCTCCAAAAAAGAAAAAAGAAGTGTTCATTTACATAGTTTGGTTACAAGTTTTGGGTAACATGGTGGAAATGATAAGGATTGCATGTGCTATTTGATTGCTTTTTTCTTGCCTTAATCAAAGCCATAACCCCTACTTACTTTTGAACTTTGTTTTTTCATTTGTTTTGCAGCGAAAACGGAAACAGAGCACCCAAGATGAAGATGCTGTTAGCCTTTGCAGTCTCGACATAAGTGTAAGTACAGTCCTTTCTACCCCCACTGGCGCCGAGAGCATCTCTCTTCTCTGAAGATTATTTGTTAATAATATGCTGTGTGCTTGAAGTGGGCTTCCAGGATCTGACTATGGAAGTTGTGACCTGGGGGAAAATTTTTTTTAAGTGAAAAACATTTTATTTCACTGGAGAAAACTGTGTGGCCAACTTAAACTTCCAGGCTAAGTTGTTTATTGCCTATGTCTTTTCTCTCATAAAATGAACTGTGAACTCAGTACATTTGGGTAGAATCTAGATAAATACGAGTGTGCTCTTTTAGAGGCTGGTTCCAGAAGATGGAAGAGATGTTTGTACCCCTTTGGAGGGCAGTTAGTGGCTTGGCCCAGCTCAGGCAGCCGGATGGGCCAAAGGCCAGAAGAAGACTCCAGCAGCATAGTGGAGTGAGTGGCTTTGGATCAGCAGATCTTAGTTTGAGTCCAGATTCTATACTTACCATCTGTGTGACACCTTTCCTTACCTGTTTCCTCGTCTGGAAAATAGGGATGAAAAGACTTAACCTGACAAAATTTGGGAGGGGGTCAAATAAAACAATAAAAGTGAGAATACTAAACACATTACCTGTACATACTGGGCACCCACTAAATATTTGCCTCATTGTGTTTTTTTTTTAATCAGAAGTTTGTAGAAGATGCTCAAGTGTCTTGGTAGTTGACTGTTGGTGATGATCAAGGTGGAAAAGCTTCCTTGGCTTTGTTTCAGAACATGTCCTTGGATGCTTAATTTCATAGCTTTCTTTGTGTGGCCACCTTGTCTCCCCACTGGTGCAATTGGGAAGCCTACCTTGGCCTCTGATGCCCTCATTATCCAGGGCCTGGGAGGTGGAGTAGGAATTCAGGCCCTCCCTGGGCTCCCCTTGTCAACTCATCATCTGCATGTCCCTGTGGTTTAACCACTGTGCTCTGTGGATCCATCTAACATTAGGCCCTGCTCGCTCTCCTCTATGGAGACCATGAAAGCTACTCTTATGAGATGAGAAGCCTTCCAAGCTGGGAATAAAGAACTGAGTCATGGTTCTGACTCTACCTATAATTAACAGTGTACCTTGGATGAGTCATTTCCTTTCTCTGAACCTCTGTTTCTTCATTTGTTAAAGAAATAAAAAGAAAAAAGGTTTGGGATCAGGCCTTCTAAAACCATTGTGAAAAGGAAACTCATTAGATATGGATTGTCAGGTACTCAACTGATAACATTATTTACCAGTGTGAACAATGTTTCTTAAGCTATTTTTAATTACTGCAGAGTTTTCTGTGGTACAAGCAGCCATGATGGAGTGAGCTTGAACTGGCACTAATTAATGTACTTCAGCATCTATTTTACCATATGGTGTTTGTTTGTTCCAGTCTTTAGACCCTCAGATTGACGGAGTTGGGCCAGTTTACTAGGTTGCCATGGTGAACAGAACAAAAAGATGATGTTCCTCTGGGTTTTACTTTACTCATTGAATATTTTGTTATTGACAAGTGAAGTCTATGGAATTTCTCTTAGCAGCAGCAAGATTTTTTTGTGTCTTTGAATCTTTTTAATTTTGTGGAAGTTTACTTTTAGAATTTAAAGATTTTCAGAATTTAAAGACTGTCAGAATTTACAGAGCCCTTAGCCACCATGTATGTATTCCAGTCCCTTCACTTTGCAAATAAAGAAGTGGAAGCCCTCGAGGTGTAATGACTCAGGCAAGACTTCAATCCAGGTCACTTCTAAGATTATGCCTTGTCTTACATTTTTCCCCAAGTATATTATTGATACCCATTTTTCAGGAAAGCATGTCTCTAGATGCTTTCTATCGAAGAACCACTAACATTGTATTAAAGGACTGTTTACAACTATGAATTATGATTTGATTTTTGTCTTGATTGTCATCAATAGCCTTGACTTCCCATCAAGGTCACAAGCCTGTGGATAATTTGGCTTCTTTTCTCCTTGTGCAGCTACGGATGATGTTTTCTTTTTTCTTTTTCTCATATATTATGTTTTGTCACAGTAAAGAGACTTGTATAGAAGATGAATCTACTCCATTACCACCACCATGGCCGATCCCTATGCTTAGGGACTCAACTCTAGACAGACTCATTTCTGATTTACCTGGCATTTTTCCTGAATCTTGGCAAACAGGGCTGAGTTTCCTCCATTTATTGCAGAAGTTGGAAGAATTCTAGAAACTGTTGTAGGAACATGAAAACTGCTGTTTTGCAGATTCCACTGACCATTAGAGTCATATAGAGATGATAGAGGGTGTGACAGATCCAGATGTGGCCATGGAGGGACTGTGACTAAATTTAAGTAACTTTCTCCCAGTAGGCACTCTGGAGAGATGAGTTGAATGGAATTAAATGGTAGATAGAGCCACACAGGAGAAGATGTTTTGCCATTAAGGCAACAATGGTGAAATGAATATCTGAATCCAATAAATTAATTGCTCTAATAAGTAAATGGCCTCTGCAGGCTACTCAAAGGAACTTTATCTTTATGCATTTAAATGATGATATCCAATAGAGTCACTATCCCTGAGCTAACTGGCAGTATTACTGAAGAATTTTTTTCGGACTGTTTCTATGTGTAGTGGAAAGTATCTTCAAAAAAAAAAAAAAAAAGGTGGGTCCCATTGGATGACTCATACCAGAGGATGCGAGGGTTTGGGAAAGTAATATGAGTAACTTTCAATTTTTATTCCATTTAATAAGTCGTAAGACATTTGCCAGATATGTGCTTTGAACAAGAAATTGCTAGATGAGGGAACAGGTCTTTGGGGATCATAGTCAAGTTTTCATTGAGTCCCAGCTCAATGCTAGATACACAGTAGATTCTTGATAAATACTGTTAATGGGTTAAAAAACAAAACAAAAGAGTGAACTCGCCTAATGTATACCTCTTCTAAAGAAATATCTCTAGGACTTAAAGTTGAGAAATATTAAGATAGACTAAATCCCCTTTGAGTAAAAGTAAGTGCCCTATAGCAGCAGTCCCCAACCTTTTTGACACCAGGGGCCAGTTTCATGGAAGACAGTTTTCCACTGACCGGGTGGGGTAGGGGATGGTTTCAGGATGATTCACGCACTTTACATTTATTGTGTACTTTATTTCTATTATTATTACATTGTAATACATAATGAAATAGTTACATAACTCATCATAATGTAGAATCAGTGGGAGCCCTGAGCTTGCTTTCCTGCAACTACACAGTCCCATCTGGGAGTAACAAGAGGTAGTGACAGATCATCAGGCATTAGAATCTCATAAGGGACCAAAACCTAGATCCCTTGCATGCGTAGTTCACAATAGGGTGTGTGCTCCTATGAGAATCTAAAGTCTCCTCCGCTGATCTGACAGGAGGCGGAACTCGGGCGATAATGAGAAAGATGGAGCGTGACCGTAAATACAGATGAAACTGTGCTTGCTTGCCCGCCGGCCACTCACCTTTTACTGTGCAGCCTGGTTCCGTGGCCCTGTAGAATGTTTGATGTTATCATCACTCAGACACCCTTCAGGATGACTGACGTTATTCTCACAGAACAGGGATCCTCGATTGTTTGGAGGGATGCATCACTTACTCTTTTGGGAATCTGGTGATAGCACAGGAAATTTTACAAGATTGATGTGTGATTTCAGGGGATTCATGGATCCCAGTCAAGACCCCATGTTAAGGATTTCTGTTACAGAGGAAACTGGAAGGGTCTTAAAGCTCGGTGATGGGTGACGTATCTCCAAATAATTGTTTTCTGACTCTCCACTCCCAGCACTTGGTGAAAAATGAATTCTGACTGAAGAGTCAATGTTAGTTGATGATATAATCGGTCACTATTTTTTCCCACCGCCTCACCGCCTCACCCAATCCCCTGACTGGGCCCCCAACTTCCTGGTGGGTTAGAACACAAATTATTTCTGAGGGAAAATAAAAAGCAACGTACACTTTTGAGAGCAATCTGCCGAGTGGAGAAGGCTCCCAGCAGCCACCTACGAATCTCCTCTCACGTCAGAGGATATGAGTAGGATGGTTTCAGGGAGCTTGCCTCCCCCACAGCACTTTTCTAGTTTAAATTCTAATGGGCTAGAGACGATGTAGCTCATGTCACCACAGGAAAGGCCCTTGGTGCCAGAGCTCCTGCTGCAGAGCACAGCTCAGCACCACACATTCTTTCTCATAAAACAAATGAGCTCTGGATGGAAATAAAAATAGCCTCCAATGATAAAGTAATATAAAAATAAAAAGGAATATATGTTCTCTAGAAAAACTGGAAAATGTGAACAATAGTTTGACAATCCCACCTCAAAGCCATAGCTACATTTTGATGAATTTCCTTCCTGTCATTACATACAAACCTTTATATTTTTTTCATTATGAAATATTTCAGACATACAAATGGTATAAAGATAATAGAAAACCCCACGTAGCTACCAATGCAACTGAAGAAATACGCCTTTAACAGTGATGCCAAAGACCCTTGCAAAACCTTTGCTTTGTGGAGTTTGATGTTTGTTTCTGCTTTGCATGTCCATAAATTTGCTATGGACATGTATCCCTAAATAACATATGTATATGCTTTTAAAATTTATATAAGCATACATAGTTTTTAAAAATTGAGATCGGGCAGGCACACACAGTAGGCCTATAATCCCAGCACTTTGGGAGACTGAGGTGAGAGGATCACTTGAGCTCAGAAGTTCAAGACCAGTCTGGGCGACACAGGGAGACCCTGTTTCTACAAAAAAATTAGAAATTAGCCAGGTATGGTGATGCATGCCTGTAGTCCCCGCTACTTGGGAAGCTGAAGTGGGAGGATCGATTGAGACTGGGAGGTTGCTGCAGTGAGCTGTTAATGTGCTGCTGTACTTCAGGCTGGGTGACAGAGTAAGACCCTATCTCAAAAAAAAGAAAAAAAAAAGAAAAAAGAAAAGAAAAGGGTTATAGTACAAATTAATTTATTCATGAATTTTTCACATACTATATTAAGAACATGTCATCATATTATGAAATATTCTGTAAGAATATTATTTTAATAACAATAGAGTACTTTATCAAATGGGTTCATTTAAATCTATTCCACCGACCCTTTACTGGGTATTTAGATAAGTTCCAACTTTTCACTATTATAGGTAATGCTAATGGGCATCCAGGAACATGTTTGTGCAATCTCTTTTATCAGTAGGATAAAGTTTGAGATATGAAATTCCTGGCTAAAAGAGTATGAATATTTTTACAATCTGTGAACAGGTTTATCCTCTGCTTCTGGCAGTGAAGTGCAAATGAAGTTTTGAGCTGTTGAGTATCTTGTGTGGAATCTCACAGGCGTGGGAGATTGTTTTCAGCTTTCCCTGGTCCTTCTCTCTTCCCACTACATGGCCAGTCCCTTGCTAAGACTGTGACTTGAGGTGGGACATTTGCTTCCCCCCTCCACCCATCCTGCCACCCTTTAGGAGAGCCCCTGACAGGGCCCACACTCCTTTCTTGACTGGTGGGGATGGAGCTGGTGGGGATGGAGCTGGTGGTGGGGCATCTTTTCTATGCTGTTGGAGCTTTCCCATGGGAGCACGTGGCTGGACCATCACTTGGGGTGAGATAGGATTGGAGTTCACATTCTTCCTGCATTTTTATTTTGCTGATTTGCAACCATCAAGATGAGCCCTGTTTAAGCTCCTGGCAAGGAATACTTGGGAAGAATGTGCTCACAGCTCTCAGTGCTTTTGAGATCCTTGTATTGGGATTCTTCTGTCCCTCTTGAGAAATCTACACAGAAATCCACATGGCGAATGTTTGCATCTCACCCCTTCCCTCTCTTCCTAAGGGGAGTAGTTGAGGAAGAGCTGAGCTATGGTCTGCCAACAGTGGAGGAGGCTCTTCTGGAGCTCACTAACATGACTGCAAGACCCTCATTGAGGTCAAGCAGTATTCAGCATCTCTGCGGCCTCCTCACTGGCCTCCCTGCCTCTTTGTAGTCTGCCCTCTAAGCATCAGCCAGGGGCATCTTTCCAAGATGTCATGCTACCTCCAAGTTCCCAGACTGTGCTTCCAAAGCCTTGCACCATCTGGCGCCTGCCTACCTCCTGAACCACTCCCTTCCACCTTTTACACATGCAGGCCAACCATGCTGGGTTTCTTTCAGTTTCTCAAACTCGTCATGCTCCATCTTGTCCCTGGGCCTCTGCACATGCTATTCTCCCGTGTGTGGAATGCCTGCTGTTCCTTCTTCTCCCCGCATTTCACCTGGCTCGTGCTCCCTTACCCTTCTTATCTAGCTCTCCTCTAAGAGGCTCCTAGACTTTGTAGGATTCCTTTGTACCTCTCCCTGCAGCCATTCCCTACCACCACTACCCCACGCTCACAAGCTTGTGTCCCCGTCCTAGTCTTTATCACCCAGCATTGTGATGCCTGCTTCCATTTCACCTTCAGAGGCAGGCTGTGAGCCCTTCACAGGGAGGGCTGTGTTCTACTCTTGTTACATCCCTAACACTTGGCACAGGGCCTTGCCCATAGCAGGTGCTGAATAAACACTGAATGAAGGTATGCTTGAAGTTTCTTCTGTTGTATGAATAATTGAAAGAAAGGGACAGATAAATGTTAAAAAGTCAGTAGCATTTCAAAAAAAAGGAGGGTTGGGATAGAATTTTAAAAATTTAAGGCAGAAGATGAGATGAACATATTTTTCTCAGATGTGTGATGCCAGGAAGTCTTTTGGACTTCATTCACTCGGGTGTACAAAAGGCTATTCCTGATTTTTTTTGTAGTACATGGTATAGAAGTGAGCTGTTTATAAGTTCACCAATAGCTTGTGAATTCCCTCAAAGCAAATACATAGTGTCCATCATAGATGCTCCATAAATATGTCTGGGATGGGTGAATGCATGAATGAATGAATGAGTCTCAGATTGAGTTACTTATATGGGTATTCTGAAATGCTCAGTATTATTCTTACTAGCATGGTTTTCCTGGGATTAATATTAATCAGAATTTCAGGGAGGAAGGGACCAAATGGCTAGAGTCCTTTCTTACGTAGCATGGCTGTGAGAGACTCATTAGATACATAGTGACAAGAGCAGCTACTGTTGATTTAGTGCTTACTATGTGATGGGCACTGCGCTATTATACATTTTATTATTTAATCCTCATGTTATCCCTTTAGAGATGAGGCAAACGGAGTGGATAGAAGTTATAAACTTGCCTGAGGCCTTACAGCTAGCAAATACCATAGCTTTTGGATCTGAGTCTCAGGCCTGTCCTCCCAATCACAGTGCTAATTATAGCTATTATATTAGTAAATAGCATACTATAGCATGCTAATATGAATTAAGTATTCATATGCTCTGTGCTTTTCAAATACCTCATTAAATTCTCACAGTGGTATGGTCCTGTGACAATGGAATGTATCATACCCTTTTTGCAGATGAGATAACTGAGAGTCAGAGAGATAAACAATTGGTTCAAAGTCACAGTAACATGAGGATTAAATAATAAAATGTATAATAGCGCAGTGCCCATCACATAGTAAGCACTAAATCAACAGTAGCTGCTCTTGTCACTATGTATCTAATGAGTCTCTCACAGCCATGCTACTCTAGCCATTTGTAAATTTAAGCCCAGGATGGTTTGATTCCATAGCCTCCCCACACCACCTCCAGGACAGGAGAGGAGAAGAAAGCTTTTGGCTCCCTGGCTTTCAGTGCTGGATGATGTTTAGTGCTTTTAGCTGGTCTTATTGACAAAGTTGCTTTGAGGTTTATGACAGGCATCCCCAAATTTCCATTAACTGTGGACTCCAGTTATTTATGCTGTCGTGTGCATGCCCAAAGCACAAGCATTGATATAGAAGAGGGGAAAAAAAGCTTTCCTGTCTCAGTTAAGCTAAATGGTGTTTCATTGCCAGGATATGTTAAACCAGGCACGGAATAGCTGCGAGATTTATTTTATCTCTGCTCAGCAGAGTCCAGATAATTTAAAAAGATACCATTTCTGTGGTTTTGTTTCTCTTGGTCTGTTCTGGAACTTGCTAACTGGGGAGATTAGCGTTGCCCTGGCCAGCATGGGGCCTTGATGAATTATGTGGGAGAGGTTAATAATGCTCTTATCACCAAGGAGACCAGGCATCTAGCTGAGATTGGGTCTTCATTAGCACATGCTTATATTTAACTTGTTGGCATTTTTCTTTGTTTGTTTGAATTTATAGTCTATTCTTGCTGTCTGTGAAACCGTTTGGGCTTAGCAGACACCCTATGTTTGGTCCAATGGTTGTTCTGATGCTGCCACCTCTGATGGCAAATTTACTTGTGCTTTGAGTGTTCACATAGACACATTGCATCTTGCCTTTGGCCTAATAGATTAGGTGGTAGATGATAGTTGCTGTGATCTTTTATCTTTGACTCACTTCTTGAAAAGCACAGTGACAAAGAAATTCCAAGGAGCTTCAGGACACACTCTCAGATGTGGATGATATAACAAAGTATAAGTCAGTGTATTCACCTTTTCTCATTCCCCCTCAAAGTGACCTTGATGGGGCCCTTGTTAAGTGAGGGTGCTTGTGCCCCAGAACACCTGTTTGTTGGAATTTATCACCAGAATTACAAACTTCAGGAGGTTAGAGAGTGAACATCATTCTGTACCTCAGTTTCCTCACCTGTAAAACTGAAACTGTAACAATGCCCTGCCTTAAAGTTGTAAGGATAAAAATGAGTTAATTCGTGCCAGGTGAGGTGGCTCACACCTATAATCCCAACACTTTGGAAGGCTGAGGCTGGAGGATTGCTTGAGCCCAGGAGTTCAAGAACAGCCAGGGCAATATAGTGAGACCTCTTCTCTACAAAAAAATTTATATAGCCATTAAAAAAGAATGAGATCATATCCTTTGTAGGGACATGGATGGAGCCATTATCTTTGGCAAACTAACGCAGGAACAGAAAACCAAATACTGTATGTTCTCACTTATAAGTGGGAGCTAAATAATGAGAACACATGGACACATAGAGGGGAACAACATACACTTGGGCTCTCAGAGAGTGGAGGGTGGGAGAAGGGAGGAGGGAGAGGATCAGGAAAAATAACTAATGGGTACTAGGCTTAATATTTGGGTGATGAAATAATCTGTATAACAAACCCCCATGACATATGTTTACCTATGTAACAAACCAGCACATGTACTCCTGAACTTAAAAAACAAAATAAAACAAAAAAACACATAGCACAAAAGTAAAACTTGTTTGATGTTTTAAAAAAATAATAAATTTAAAACTTAGCTGAGTGTGGTGGCATGCACCTGTAGTCCTAGCTACTTGGGAGGCTGAGGTGGGAGGATCACCTGAGCCCAGGAGGCAGAGATTGCAGTGAGCTAAGATCATGCCACTGCACTGCAGCCTAGGTGTCGGAGCAATATCCTGTCTTTATTTAAAAACAAACAAATAAAATAAAATAAAAAGTTAATTTATGTAAAGTACTTAGTACCTGGCCTATCATGAGCACAAAAAACAAAACAAAACAAAACAAAAACAAACTATTGTTGCTATTGATTTTGTTATACAAAATCAACTTTATTGTTAAGTTCAGGGGTCTTTGTTATTAGTACAAGTATTCCATAAATAGAATTGATCATGTAATTTTAAAAAGCAGTATATGAGGTCAGGCACAGTGGCTTATGCCTGTAATCCCAGCACTTTGGGAGGCTGAGGTGGGTGGACTACAAGGTCAGGAGTTCAAGACCAGCCTGGCCAACATGGTGAAACCTCGTCTGTACTAAAAATACAAAAATTAGCTGGGTGTGGGGGTGCATGCCTGCAATCCCAGATACTCGGGAGGCTGAGGCAGGAGAATCGCTTAAACCAGGGAGTGGGAGATTGCAGTGAGCCGAGACCATGCCACTGCACTCCAGCCTGGCGACATAGCGAGACTCCATCTTAAAAAAAAAAAAAAAAAAAAAAAAAAAGTATATGAAAAGAGGTACATAAGGATTTTTTTTACAGCATTGTTTATGATAGCCAAAACTGGAAACAGCATGAATATCCAAATTATATAGACTTGTAAATGCATTGAGAATATAAGTGTAAAATGCAGTTACAGAACACATGCTATATATGTTATGCTCCTATATGTTTATATGCATTTATCTATATAAAGGAAGAAGTATGGAAGAGCATACACTGTATTGTGGATAGTCCTTAGATTGGGAGAATGGAATTGTGGGGATGAGGAGATTAAGTTCTAGGGATTCCTGAGCTTTGGTATTTTGCAAAACCTGTGAATACCCCTTTCCTCACAAAGACTGTTTATATATGCCCAAAGCAAAATTCACAAGGTTACAGCAAACCAGTTATGTTGAAATACAGTTATGAAAATGTTTAAAAACAAATTTGTGGTTAGAGCATGTGCTTCTTAATGCATTAACATCTGGCAACAAGTCTAATAACTAATACACCTTCAGTGATATGATAATAATAAGAATAAATGATATTTTGAAATACCTACACCAACTACACTGTCATTTGAAAATACAGTGATTTCTATGTTGACAGTCATAGGTCTGAGAATGCTTCTGTGATGTGTAGTCGCCATTCATACTGGAAAGAAATACTAAATTTCAATCATTGGTGAAAATAAAGATGTATCTCATTTTTCCATCCAAGCTTGAAGATGCCCTGAATTTTATTCAGTGAACCCTTGAGGGTGTAAGAATTCTAGATTATGAATCTCTGCTTAAGACAATCTGTTATGATAAGCTTTTCTATTACATTACATTTGTAATACAAATGACTGCAAAAAATACAAGTATAATAGATTTTGACCTGTTGGTATATGAGATTGTTAGTGTTAGTAAAGATAAAAATGTAAAACATTATATAAGTTGTTTTTAGGAAGACCATGTAATAGTCATGAAATCAGTTCTCAGCACTTGGTGTTTAGATTTTTCCTTGAGAACAGTTTAGCTTACTGGTCCTTCACATTGCTTTTTTAAATGTTTGTTTTGTTTTAGTTTTAATTTTTTATGCTTCATCTGCCCATATACACATTGCTTTTTGAAATAGATAACTTGAGCCACCTCAGTATTTTAGTAGAAAATCTTTTCTGCTGCTTCTACTGTTGAAAAAATAATTTGGGGATAGAAAGATGTTTTATTTTTTAGAGATGAATATGGAAGTGTTTAGGGGTAAAATGTCTTGATATCTTTAATTTACTGTCAAATTCTTTAGCATAAAATATAAAGTGAATATTTTAAAGAGAAAACGATTTTATTTTAATTATACAAGTAACACTGTATACAGTCTTATCATTTAAAAATCAAACAGCAGATAGAGAGCTAACAGTGGCTCCACCATGCCCCAGTCCCACTTACCTCCTCAGGTATATTAATCAGTTTACTGTCTCCTTCCTGATATTTAGATAGAGTTAGATAGATAGATAAATAGATATGTAAAAATTAGTTTGTGATGGCTTTTTGAGGACATGTTGTCATTGTTTCTATTTTAATTTTCAACTTGCTTTTTTTCCCCTCTTAAATAGATTTTATTCATTTATTTATGGCTGTGAGAAGAGATAGTATATTGAAAGCTATTCAGTTACAGAATAGGGCATCCTCAGAAAGCAAAAGGAGGAATGCCTTATCTTTAAGTTTTCTTCTATATAGGGTAGACTTCACTTTTCTTCTGAGCAGTTTTAGGTTCACAGCAAAATTAGGCAGAAAGTACAGAGCATTCCCATATGCCCCCAAATCGATATATACATAGTCTTCTCGTTTCAACAGTTTCCATCAGAGTTGTACATTTTTCACAATTGATGAACTTCCATTGAGACATCATCTTTCAACCAAAGTTCATAGTTTCCATTAGAGTCCACTCGTGGTTTTGTTCATTCCATGGGTTTGTGCAAAATTGTAATGACATATATCCGCCATTATGGTTTCATACAGAATACTTTCACGACTTTGAAAATCCTCTGTTCCACCTATTCATCTCCCCTTCCTCACTAACCTCTGGCACTGATCTCTTTACTCTCTCCATAGTTTTGCCTTTTTCAGAATTCCATATAGTTGGAAGCATACAGTATATAGCCTTTTCAGATTGGCTTCTTTCACTTAGTAATATGCATTTATGGTTTTTCCATATCTTTTCACGACTTGGTAATTCACTACTTTTTTATCACTGAAAAATATTTTATTGTATAGATGTCCCACAGTTTGTTTATCCATTAATTTAGTGTAAGCTCTATCTTATTCTTTGAAACTGCTGCTTATTATTGCATAAAACAGATGGGTATAGTTTATTTTTAATGCAGTTCTCCATTGAGAAACATTTTTGTTGTGTCCAATACTTCCCAATAACAAACAATGACTGTCTCTACACCCCAGAGCAAGTAGTAAGGTACACTTCATTTAAATAACAGTGTTTGCAACTCTTAAACTTATATATCCAGAAGTATATTCCTTCTATGTCATCCATAATTAAATATATATATATATAAATTGTAGTTGTGAATTTAAAGAATGTTATATTGACAAGGTTTACCTTTCAACTGTCTTAAAATGTTTTCAGTTTATCATTAATACTATTTTGATGAGATTTTTGCAGTAAGAAGTTACTAGAAAATAATACTTTTGTTTCTGATTTTTTTCTAGGCTGTAGCCTGGGTCTGTCCATCTGAAAATTATGTAAATAATATTGGTTAGGAAGTTTCATCTGGACTTCCATGCCCAGCTAATTGAGTTTACCCCTAAATGACTTAAGTAATTATATGAAGCCTCATCTTTGATCTAGTTATATATTCCTGGTTTCAATGGCAGAAGCTGTTTTTCTGTTTTTCTTACTTTTCTCAATTGTATCTGATACCTGTTCTCTGTGAAGAGGAGATATGCTGACTTTTGCCCTTGATCTTACCATGCATAGAATTTTACATTACTTGACGGACACTGAAATTCTTGGGTAACTTCAGAGAAATGTTAAAAGAATGAAGTAACCAGGAGAATTCTCGTGGTTTGTGTGTCTTCCTCTACCCTGCTGTTTAACTTACCCTGCTATGTGCTGATCATTTTATGGAGAGAACTGACTCAGTATGAGCAGGTGGTTTCTCTATAAGCATAACATTCATGACTGGTATTGAAGGTGAAACGTTTGAAAACAAATCATGGGCTTATCTTCAGTGGTCACAATGCCAGGTTTGGATTAACTCCTTAGCAATCCTGCAGGGAAACCTGAATGGGTTTGTTCCCAACAGACTGACCTTTTCCCCTTATAATACTGTAAATGGAACTTTTTTTTTTTTTAACTCCTCACGTACCTCAAAATATCAATTTCCAAAACTGGAATCCTCTACTCAGCACTAAAATCAATAAATCTAAAGAGTCTTTGTCTTTATTTGGCAGAGGAAAGGGATGGTTTTGCTGGCCAGCTCTATATAAATTCCATTGAAGAAAATATGTATTATTTTAGAATTAATGAGTTAATTTGTTCATTCTTTAGTGCATTCACTCAGTGCATCCACTAATTCAATCAACTGGCATTTACCGAGCTCTGCCATACGTCATACATGGGCCACTGAAAGAAGCTAAACTTAAGACTCATTCATCTGCAGACAAGCGGGGGTTGCACTCTTGCTTCTGAAACAAGTTAACCAAGCACAGAGAAGGCACATCTAAGCTGTACCCATGGTTGTTTTTCTCCTTTCTCTAAGGGATCAATTTTGACTCTTGGTTAGTTTTGAAAGAAATTTTACTATAGATTCTTTTCTGGTAATATTTTTCTCTCTTAGAATATCCTCGAAATTGGCCGGGCGCAGTGTAATCCCAGCACTTTGGGTGGCTGAGGCAGGCAGATCACCTGAGGCCAGGAGTTCGAGACCAGCCTGGCCAACATGGTGAAACCCCATTACTACTAAAAATACAAAAATTAGCCGGGTATGGTGGCAGGCGCCTGTAATCCCAGCTACTTGGGAGACTGAGGCAGGAGACTTGCTTGAACCTGGCGGGTGGAGGCTGCAGTGAGCCGAGATCGCACCACACTGCACTCCAGCCTGGGCGACAGAGTGAGACTCTGTCTCGAAAAAAAAAAAGAGAGAGAAAAAAAGAATATCCTTGAAATTAACGTATTTGCTTTTAGCTGGTTAACTCAAAGGTTCAGTCAGGAAGGTGCTTCACTCTATTTTATGTAAAAACCAACCTTGAGAAATTATACTTTGTGGTGGGCTTTGCATCTGTGCTCTCCTTACAGTTAGGCATTAAGCTCTAGAAGCATTGAGTTTCAAAGAAACATCGCTAGGATTTTTTACATCTAGAGAGAACCTTTCATTTTGTTCACGTGGAGTGGTTGTGGGGTATTGTTCCATTTTAGGGAGAACGAGGTTGTTTTAAATGAGCCACTTCTGTAAATTGTTATTAGTAGTATTTAAGAAAATGCCTCTGCTATTGATTTTATTCTGTAAAGTTTCATTCATATCCAAGCAGATGTGATCAATGGGGTGATGGTTTGATAAATAGAGTCAGATTCAAGCCATTATCACCTCCTCCAGATGGTCATGCCGTCTTCATCTCCACAGTGGCTGGATGTCTCGGGCCTTCCAACCTGGTCTTCCTCGTTTTCCTTCAGTTCTCTGCTCAAATGTTCTTAGAATTCCTCTGTCCCGCTCTGTGAAATAGCATTTCCAGACCAGGCATGGTAGCTTACACTTGTAATCCCAGCACTTTGGGAGGCTGAGGCAGGAGGATTGCTTGAGCCCAGGAACTCAAGACCAACCTGGGCAACACAGCGAAACCCTGTCTCTATGAAAAATATGAAAATTATCCGGGCATGGTGGTGTGCCTGTGGTCCTAGCTACTTGGGAGGCTGAAGCAGGAGGACCACTTGAGCCCAGGAGGTTAAGGCTGCAGTGAGCCATGAGTTCTCCACTGCACTCCAGCCTGGGTGACAGGGCAAGACCTTGTCTCAAAAAAAAAAAGCATTTTAATTCCTCATGGCACTCCCCTCTCTTCTTATCTGACTTTATTTTTTCTTCATAGCCTTTATCATCACCTGTCATAATATGTACTTTAAAAATTTATTATATTTTTCTCTTCAAAGTAGAATATAATGTTTATTTTGTTGTTTTTGCCATATTATCAACATCTGGGACAGTATCTGGCGTTGTGTGTCCAATAAACATTTGTTGGATAAATGATTGAGTGGCCACTTGGTTGTTCATATGTTACATGCTGTCTTTGGAAGGTTACTGTAAACATGAACTGGATTTATCTTGGCAACATTTTAAGAACATGTCTTCCTCTATATACATATTTGCCTTCCCTCATTTTTAAAGAAAACAAGTAAAACAAAAGGCAAAATCAAGGTCTACCTGAAGAGACCTTGTGATATGCAAAGCAAGATAGGTGAAAATAATGCTAGGCTCTTATGAGCTAATAAATAAGTCAGGCTTAAGACAAGAGGATAGAAGGAATGTGAAATGTACACATGATCTCATATGGATGTGGAATTGTTAACACCAGTGCTTTCACATTTAACTCAGTTGGTATGGAAAGATCTCTCAGGATCATGATAGGAATGGAAATTTTCTGTTAAAATGAAAAACATCCCACTTTTACGTCTCAATTCCTTTCCACTTAACGGGTGTTTATTGAGTGCACAACACTATGCCTGTGCCCACCATGTGGTTACAGAATGAAAGATCTTGTAAGGAGTTATCAGTCAGCATACATTGCTTGTTTATCCAAGCTTGTGGAAAGGAGTGTATTCTAGATGATACAGAAATGGCAGAGTACCAGTACATCTTTTATATCTCACCCAGAATATGTTCTGGCTGTTACATTGAAATATGAGTAAGCCTTGCCGCTTCAGCATTCTCAATATTGTGAAAAAATACAGGAGCCACTTCGAGGAGACCCAGCATTGTTGGAGCTAGGAATGTGCCAGGTTCTCCCTGCTGGACAAGGTGGAATGCTTCCCTGCTTTCCCTCCAGGGTAAGTGGAGCAGCCTCCCCTAGGAATGTGACACAGGGCACTGGTCATACTAGCCCACCATCTTTAGTCTCCTTTTTGCCCTGTGTGTTTAGCTTATTTTACTTGGAAAAGGTAAATAAGGTTTTGGTTGAAAATACCTTTTATTGATTGTAAGCTTCCAAGACAGGGAAAACTAAACAGGAGGTGCTGAATGGACCTAAAATGGACCTGACGATCTACTCAACTTAATCATGCTAATAAAGAAAGGTGGGGTTTGTTTTGTTTTGTTTTGTTTTGTGTTTTGAAACAGGATCTCACTCTGCCATCCAGGCTGGAGTATAATGGCATGATCACAGCTCACTGCAGCCTTGACCTTCTGGGCTCAAGTGATCGTCCTGCCTTTCAGCCTTCTGAGTAGCTGGGACCACAGGTGCAGGCCACCACACTTGGCTAATTTCTTTCTTTCTTTCTTTCTTTCTTTCTTTCTTTCTTTCTTTCTTTCTTTCTTTCTTTCTTTCTTTCTTTCTTTCTTTCTTTCTTTCTTTCTTTCTTTTTTTAATTTGCAGATAACCCAAAAGGCAAATGATTCACCTACGGTTAACAGAGGTGACTGCACTTTGAACAGGATGTCTGTCTTACTTTGGGCTGCTATAACAAAATACTATAGCCTGGGTGGCTTATAAACAACAGAAATTGATTTCTCACAGTTTTGAAGGCTGGAAGTGTGAGATCAGGGTTCTAGCTCTGGTGAGGGCCCTCTTCTGGGTTGTAGAGTGTGCCATTCTCATGACCTACACACTTCCCAAGAGCCCCGCCTCCTAATACCATTACATTAACGGTAGAATTTCAACATATGAATTTCAGGGGGACACAAATAATCTGTTCATAACAATGTCTAAGCTCACAGATCATACCTCACTAACCACCTGCCTAAATGTCATTAAAGCCACAGTAATTTACTAACTTCCATGGAGGAGAGAAAAACCTTTTAAAAACATCTTTTTTAACATGGTTTGGATACAGTGAGTTTTCACAAATTTGAATATTATGTGTAACTGAAAAGACATGGCTTTAAAAAATTATAAATTATCTTCCTTTACATTTGATACTTCATGTGGTTTTGCCTTCACATAGAAAAAGAGGTTTCATTATAAACAAGTTTCTGATGTGTATTTCTCATAGCTGTTGACAATCTGCTGTATTTTGCTTTGCTCTGCTGTGTCTGCTGTAGTGGAATCATTCTCCTTTCTAACCAATCCGTGCACTGAGGTAGTGTGTTCTCTTCTAGGTTGCTGTTTAAGTTTTGCTATGTGCCTTGATAATGTTCCCTCTCTAATACAACCAGAAATTGAGGCTGTGATTTCATTTAAATTATTGTCAGGTTGTGGAAATAGGCCTGCCATGTGCTCGCCATCCCCACAGGGAAGTGGAGGAGTGCCTGAAATGAGGAGTGAACCAGCTTCTGGCAACTCATGAAGAATGTGTCTGAAAATAGGGATGGTATGAAGGGAGGGTTATTGCTGTGTTTTATATAATAAAGGGAATGATTAATGGGCTCCCAAGAAACCACAGTAAAGAACAAAATTGCCTTTGGGACCTTGGAGGCTTTGTTTAGTTTGGGGGCTTATGTTTGACTGAAGGTCTCATGTTCTTGACAAAAGGATGACATTTTGCTGAGTAAACTTTGAAATTTTATTACATGTAATATAATGATTGAAGAGAGGAATATCAAGACACTCTCTCTGAGGAAGGTCTATGTTAAGTGGCATTGATCATTGAATAGCTTCCTGATTTACAGGTGACTTGGAAGACATTTCTAGACTGTAAGGTCCTCAAGGACCTTACATGTATTCTTTTATTCTTTCCTCATTCTTTTATTGATATTCACATTAACTGAGCATCTCCTATAGTCACACTGTGTTAATTGGTGGTAAGAGAATAACATGGTGAGCAAACCAGGCAAGGTTCTGGTGACTTACAGTACAATTATGGGGGCAGATGTTAATAATCACAGTAACAAGAATATAATAACAAATGAAAACAACAGCTTTGAAGGCAAGAGAGACACGTTGCTGTTAGGGCATTTAACCAGGGACCTTGACCTAGTCATGAAAGGCCAAGGAAGCCTTTTCTGGGGAAGTGAAAGCTGAAAGAAGGAAAGGTGTTAACTAGGTTAAAGAGCTGAATGAAAGAGCTGTGACCATGTGTAAGGGCCCTGTGGCAGGATGGAACATGCTGCTTTGAAGGCAAATGCAGCTGGTAGGTGGGAGATGGTGAGACTGGAGTAGTTGACAGGAACCAGACCATGCATAGCCTCAAAGGCTATGCTCAAGATTTGCATCTTTATACTAAGAACAGTATGGAGTCACTAGGGAGGGGATGTGTTAGGCAAGGGTGTCATTTGTGCTTTCATTCCTCTGGTTGATTATGAAACCAAGGGTAGATGTGGATGATGAGTAGAAGGCTGCCTTAGTCTCCTGATGAGAGATGGTGGTGTCCTGGCTTAGCTGTCTGTAGGGCAGACAAGTTTGAGAGACGTATATAGTTTTGTATCTTTACTGTCTGGTCTTGAGTGGGCACTTAGTAAATGTTTCCCTTCTTGGCATGGGTTAGAGGATATAGGTTTTATTTTACCTTCTGTCTTTGTATAGCTATCAGACCTTGTATGTATTGCTTCACCTCTCTGGGCCTCAGTTTCCACAAATATAAAATAATATAGATGAATTGTGTCCTTTCCAGCGCCAAATTCCCTAGGTTCATGATGTTTTGGGTACTATCGGTTTTTTAGGCAGATGACTAAAAGGTAAATGTGGGCCAGGCACGGTGGTTCACACCTGTAATCCCAGCACTTTGGGAGGCTGAGGTGGGTGGATCACTTGAGGCCAGGAGTTCAAGACCAGCCTGGCCAACATGAAGAAACCCTATCTCTACTAAATAGTACAAATATGGCCAGGTGTGGTGGCTCACACCTGTAATCCCAATGCTTTGGGAGGCCAAGGTAGGTGGATTGCTTGAGGTCTGGAGTTCAAGACCAGCCTGGCCAACATGGCAAAACCCTGTCTATACTAAAAATATGAAAATTAGCCAGGCATGGTGGCACACACCTGTAATCCCAGCTCCTCGCGAGGCTGAGGTGAGAGGATCGCTTGAACCTGGGAGGCAGAGGTTGCAGTGAGCCAAGATTGTGCCAGTACACTCCAGCCTGGGTGACACAATAAGACAATGTCTCAAAAAAAAAAAAAAATTATCTGGGTGTGGTGGCACACACCTATAATCCCAACTACTCGGAAGGCTGAGGCATGAGAACTGCTTGAACATGGGAGACGGAGGTTACAGTGAGCCGAGATCGCTCCACTGCACTCCAGACTGGGCAACAGAGTGAGACTCTGTCTCAAAAAAAAAAAAAAAGGTAAATGTGTTGGTTTAATAATAGGAGATCGGTATCTGGATTTACTCACACAACATCTTTCTTCAAGTCCTTCTCTCTGACTCCTTGGATATTAGAAGACGTGGTTAGGGGGGCACCACTGTATACACTTAGATTTCATTTATGGCAAACAAGACTGTTCTTTAATTAGGTTGCCTTTTTAAAGCACACCAGATGTGAGTCACTAGAAAAACAAAACCAAACTCTTCAAATGAGTAGGAGTGAATGTAAGAATTCTAATGAATCAGCCCAGGGTACACAGCCTAAATGAAGTGGAAAAAGCTAGGGGAGGTTTTGCTAAGGGGGTGCATTTGACTCTTGTGTCCTGTGAGTTGGGAATCCTTTGTCAGCAGTTGTAACAGGCATGCTCAGCTGCAACCACAAACATTTTCCAATGGAGGAGTGTTGATAGCATTTTCATTGACCTTAAAAAAATAAAAAATCTAATGGCAGGGTCAAGGGGAAGGCAAGAGGTGTAATTTGCTGGTCAGTCTCAGTCAGCTGCCTGCAGCAGCCTCATCCTGTGTGAGACTTTAAGGGAATGCACATTGGCATGGGGCTCCCAGGGGAGGGGGGCCCAGATTCAGCCTTAGCCTCATAGAGAAGCAACACACTGAAACAAGAGCGGCCCTGTTGACCTTCAGACTGCAAATGGACTGCTTTCTTTGTGCCACGTTGCCCAGTGAAATAATCCTGATAAAAGCTTTTTGTTTAGCCATTGGAACAAGAGCAGGGATTCAGGGAAAGAGTATTTCCCCATCCTCTTAAAGTGTTTTGGTGTTGGCTGTTCAGCAGACCTGGGTTCTGCAGAACCAGTAGGCATTGGAGTGGGGGGATTTGTGGAGTAGAGAGGTTCTTGGGTGGTTCTGAGGTCATCTGCAAGGTTTTTTGTTGCATCTCTCACACTTACAGAAGGGCATTCCGCTCCTGCTCCCCACTCCCACTCCCCTCACCATGCCTTTGCCTCCGTACCATTCCTTTTAAAATCCCAAAAGGTGGGTGAGTGAGGAGGGTCAGAGGCTTACTCTTTCATTTGCTCCTTCATTTTAAGCTGTGGATTAGAATCTGTGTTTTTGCCTTTGTATCAGATTGGCCAGAGATAACCCCATTTTTTTAGTGCACTCTGTTGCTGTGTATAAGTTTTGGGGATCATTTGGGAACTATTATAGGTATACACCAGTGAAAGTAGAGCTGCTGCTTATTAGATTGAAGACATTTGGAAGAGAGAGAGTTAAAAAAAAAAAGCCCAACAGGTTAGAAGGCTTCATTCACTTTTAGAAGAGAGAAAGGAGGAAGAGTCTGAGGTACATTCTATAGCTTTGTGGGGAGAGGGAATGCTTCCAGCAGGAGCTTTGGGATTTGGCAGTGGCAGACTCTACTCTTTGCTCCCTGCAAGGCTCTGAGCAGCCTCTTGAGGGCCTAGCAGATCCAGGCCTCTCTGACCCCAGCCCTCAGTCCCCAGGCCCTTGTACATTTTATACTCAGATTCCATTTAAGAAGTGGGAGATCCATAGCCCCTTCTGTAAATGTATCAAGAGAGAAAATCCGGGTCTCAGTGAACTTTGAAGCCTCTGCTTTAGCCACTGCCCCCAAACCTCCACTGGGCTCAAATTTCCTTGCTTTTTCTGCTAGGAAGACTGTTTCTTTTGCATGCTTTCACCTGGGCAATCTAGGTTTTAAATGTTGAGCATTTAAGGAGCTTGTGTTGATTTTCTACCAAACCTAGATGACAGATTGGGTTCCAGTTCCTTCCAGCCCCAAGCTTTCTAGACAATCTAAGGCTGTCCCTTGACTTCTTCAAAGTGAGATGGCCCCTAAGACTCCTCCATGTCCCACCCCACTCTGAAGTTAATGGCCAAAGTCCCAGGCAGAAGGCACCAAAAGGGAAGGTACCACCCTGGCACTGACCACCACTCACTGGTAACAGGTGCTTCATACTGCAGCAGCCCCTCTGCCTGCATAACAAGCCTGAGAGGTGATTATCATCACACTTGTCTTACAGGAAGCTAAGGCTGACATGGTTTCTTTTCTCTAAGCCTTTGCAGATTTGCACAGGGGCCTCTCCTGGCCCTGAATCTCCTCTCCTTTCCCTGCAGCAGGGGACTGGAGGTGCTTTATTTCTGCCGCATTGCCTTTTCATTGTGGGTCCAGAGACCACTCATAAAGGCAGGTCTTCTCTGTTCTTTAATAGGCATGATTCAAAAGAAACCCTGTTGTTGCTCTTCCTTCCAGCTGACCATTGCCAGCTTCTGAGCAGGAAATGAACTTGGCACGTTTTAATCACCTCATCCCCCACCATCCATTAGGCAGATCTTTTTAGAAACATAAATCGGATTACATTACACTCCTTAGTCAAACTCTCCCGTGACTTCCAGGAGCTTCCATGGGGTCCGTAAATTTGGATTGGAAAAAAAAAATTACATCTGTATTTTCACTAACCTCCAACTGAGATTTACATTTCCTTTCTATAAATGGGGACAAAAAAACCACAGCAATATCAGCAGTTACTTGTGACTTTGTCACCAAAAGAACCCACTGTGATTTTCTCTTCATATTATACTGGTTGCATATATCTCAGAATATTTTGTATGCCCATTTGATTATTCAAAATGACAGTAGTGGTTAGATCTGCCACCATATCTGTTATTTAAAGTATAAACAGGCCAGACACAGTGGCTCACACTTTGGGAGGCTGAGGTGGAAGGACTGCTTGAGGCCAGGAGCTAGAGACCAGCCTGGGCAACATAGTGAGACCCCATCTCTACAAAAAAATTATAAAATCAGCTGGGCATGATTGTGCATGCCTGTAGTCTCAGCACACCACTCAGGAGGCTAAGGCAGAGGATCACGTGAGCCCAGGAATTTGAGGCTGCAGTGAGCCATGATTGTACCACTATACTCCATCCTGGGTGACAGAGTAGGACTCTGTCTCTAAAAAAATAAAATGAAATGAAATAAATATGAACAAAGAAGTCATTTGATAAATTAGTTTTTTATGTTGCAAACTACATTTTATTTTAAATTAAATTATTTATTTTAATTTCTGTCTGTCTGTCTGTCTGTCTGTCTGTCTGTCTATCTATCTTGAGACCAGGTTATGAGACTGGCTAATTTTTGCATTTTTAATAGAGACAGTGTTTTGCCATGTTAACCAGGCTGGTCTGGAACTCCTGAGCTCAGGCAATCCACCCACCTCAGCCTCCCAAAATGCTGGGATTACAGGTGTGTGAACCATCGTGCCCAGCTCAATGTAATGAGTTTTCTTAATCAGAAGTGTACCAAAGGGTTTGGATGTGGTAGCTCATGCCTGTAACCCCAGCACTTTGGGAGACTGAGGTGGGTGGATCCCTTGAGGTCAGGTGTTCGAGACCAGCCTGACCAACATGGCAAAACCCTGTCTCTACTTAAACAAAAATTAGCCCGGTGTGGTGGTTTGTGCCTGTAGTCCCAGCTACTCGGAGGCTGAGATGGGAGAATCGCTTCAGCCTGGGAGGTGGAAGTTGCAGGGAGCCAAAATCGCACCACTGCACTCCAGCCTGGGTGACAGAGTGAGACCCTGTCTCCAAAAAAAAAAAGGTGTACCATGGGGGTGGCAAGAGGGATGTGGGTGCAGTCTTCCCTGGATTTAGGCAACAAGGTGGTATGGTTTTATTATTTAAAAACAGTAATACAGGCCGGGCACAGTGGCTCACGCCTGTAATCCCAGCACTTTGGGAGGCTGAGGCGGGCGGATCATGAGGTCAGGAGATCAAGACCATCCTGGCTAACACGATGAAACCCTGTCTCTACTAAAAAAATACAAAACATTAGCCGGGCGTGGTGGCGGGCGCCTGTAGTCCCAGCTACTCTGGAGGCTGAGGCAGAATGGTGTGAACCTGGGAGGTGGAGCTTGCAGTGAGCTGAGATTGCCTACTGCAGTCCAGCCTGGGTGACAGAGCGAGACTCCGTCTCAAAAAAACAAAACAAAACAATAATACAATCAACTTAAAGTCTATTCTTCTATGATCACTAAAAGCTGGTAACTCTAAACAATGCCCATGATAAAAATACTCCTCCCTGGCAGGATAAACCACTCCCATAATCTCCCTGCCCCCACAGCCCTACCCTTGGTCTTTCATAATTCTACATTTTTTGTTTGTTTGTTTTTGTCTTCGCCATTTAAAAACATTTTGCAAGCAGAGGTCCACAGGGTTCAGCAGGCTGCCCGGGAAGTACATGACACAGAAACAAGTAAGAATCCCTGCCTTAAAATAAAATGTAGATCCACTTTCCTTGGCCTATAGGGCCCAAATGTCTAGGCTACTGCCCACCTGCCAACCCCATTTCCCTCCACCCTCTCCGTCTCTTGGCACCTTCTAATAAACCAGAATTTATTGAGGGTACTGAAACATGCGAGGTTTATTCTTTCCTTTCTTCTTCCCCCAGATTTGACTCCCACCTTGTTCTGATCTCAGCTTTCAATGTCACCTCCTTGCAAAGGCCATTCCTGGTAACTCAATTTAAAGCAAGCCCTGCCCTCCCTGCAAGTGCTTTCTGGGCAGTTGTTACTATCTAAACCATCTGTTGTTCCTGTTGAGTGTCTTCCTCCCCTCACCAGAAGGTAAATCCACAAGCACACACAGGGACTACCATTGTCAATTGTTATAATCTCTAGCATCTTGATTATAGGCACTGGCAGGGGCTCAGTACCCTCAGAGCTGAGTTTGCTTCTCTTCAACTTTGTGTGGTAGCAGCCAGTTAATAATACATGTTTAATCACTAGGCTTAAACCCATTAAAATTCCTACAAAACCTGGAAAAATGTACTCAGCTATAAAAATGCATGTAGATACAGTGAATGGACAGTGCAGCCATAACAGTGAAGGAAAGAAGAAACCTTTTTTTTTTTTTTTTTTTGGAGACAGGGTCTTGCTCTGTTGCCCAGGCTGGAGTGCAGTGGTGCAAACATGGCTCACTGCAGTCTCCACCTCCCAGGCTCAAGCGATCCTCCTGCTTCAGCCTCCTGAGTAGCTGGGACTACAGACATGCACCACCATGCCTGGCTAATTTTTGTATTTTTTATAGAGATGAGGTTCCACCATGTTGCCTAGGCTGGTCTCAAACTCCTGGGCTCAAGCGATCTGCCACCTCAGCCTCCCAAAGTGCTGCGATTACAGGCATGAGCCACTAAACCAAGAAACCTTTTAAAATGTAATTTGTAGGTCAGAAAAATGGTGCCAGAGCTGGACGCAGTGGCTTGCACCTGTAGTCCCAGCTATGCAAAGGCTAAAGCATAACAGGGTGTAGCTTGAACCCAGGAGTTTGAGGCTGTAGTGTGCTACAATTGTGCCTGTGAATAGCCAGTGCACTCCAGTGTGGGTAACATAGTAAGAGGCTGTTTCCTAAAAAACAACAAAAGAACAAATAAACTTTTTAAAGAAAAGAAAAAGGAAATGGCACCAGGTTCCCCCCTCCCCTTCTTTGGTGTTATAGCCATTTGGAGAAAGCAACAGGAATCCTGTCTCACAGAGCCTTAGCTAGAGATGCTTTGTATGTCACAGAATAAAAAGTACGGAGTTAGGTTGATCCCTGATTGACTCAGTTACTAAACTATCACCAAACACACAGGTCCTTTCCATCTCCCTAAACTCTTTATGCTCTTCAGGCTGGTGTCCCTCATGGTTGCAAGATGGCTGCCAATAGCCACTGGGGTGGTATGTTTCCCTTTCCCAGAAAATAAGTTCTTCCCTTTAGTGTGATTGGGTACATTAGGTCACATGCTCATCCCTGGGTCAATAATAGTCCCGGGAGAAATGCCATGAAGATTGACTCAAACTCTGCCTTGGGGATGAACGGGGTGAATAGTTTCGGACAACAGAAGTTCCTTAAAGAGGGAGAAAGGGAAATCAACATTAGGAAGCAACCCACAGTGGCCACTGTAGGTGTGGCTTGTTTTAAAGTTAAATTTATTTTTGTTTCAATTTTGAGGAATAACCACTTAGAAGAGCTTCTGATAGGAATGACCCTAATCTTTTTATTTTTTCAAATATGCAGGGTTTTTTTCTTCTAGAAAAAATTTTTAAAAAAATTATTGCATTTATCTTGGCTTTGTTATCAGTCATGTGATCTGGCAGCTGAAGAAATATGGCCCATGGCTGCAGACTTGGATGCTTATATAACAGGCTTTGGTCTCCACAGTTAGTTTTAAATGGAGAGTGTGTGCCAGGGATTTGGAAAAGCTCTAATATAAATTTTCAAAGAAATAACATAGCTCAGACCTTGCTTAGATTATGAAGAGCAAGTCGGTTGATCTTGGGAGGCAGAGCGAAGCCTCTAAGTGAGTTCTGGAAAGCCTCTAGATTTTTTTTTTTAATTCCAGTTTTATTACAGCAGAAGCGTCAGCCACTATCCAGATGGATGCTGTGAAGTTTTAAAAAAAAAAAAAAAAACCTCTCAAGATGGAAAATAATTTGGTTCACTTTAGGAAAATTATAAAACAAGAGGTATAAGCAAATGAAGGGCATGAAAAGAGAACTACCTGTACCTCTGCAGCAGAGGAGGGAGGGCCCCAGTGACAGAGGTCAGGGATGGGGGTTGGGACATGGTGGGTGGTGGGGAAGGGGGAGGGGTACCCAAGGAGAATCAAGCCATATCTATAAAGAGGATCTGTATTCATTCATTCGGTGTAATAAAACATCAATGAAAGGCAGTGTCAGTTTATTAGCAATAAATAGACAAAGTAGAATTGCAGTATTAGACTTGATGACATAAGAATCCTTCCATCCCATGTCAGCCCTTGAAGGCTCTGGAGTGAAAGGCTAGAGAAAGAGCCTGGATTTCCAAAAATGTTGAGTCCCTCTCCTTCCAGACAGTACTAGACATAGATCATTTTCTTATTTTCTTTCTCTTTATCCTCTTCCTCTTATTATCCCTCTGCTTCCTTTTTATCTCTGAGTTATGTGTATTTTATGTGGCTTGGTATCTTCTGATGGTGATGCCCCCCAGGATTGACTGGTTATGGACTCAGATTGTCCAGACCCCTACCAGACATCTCGTCCGCCACTGGCCAGGCCCCCAACCCCACATCTTCCTCCTCTGAGGCAGGGCCCCATGCTGGTCTGCAGGCTTTCTGCTCCTTTGAGAGTAAAACAGTGAAATGTCACAACCAGGAAAAGAAAAGAAGCCCTTTGAGCCAAGTAGTGGAATTGAAAAATGACACTTGTCTTTTCTGGGATATTGTTTTAGAAGTTAAATTTCCTTTCATTTTAGGGTTAAGGGTAAGTATTTGGAATGTCTTTTCCGATGGTAACTATGTCATCATCATCTGTACATCTATGTCACAAATTTGGGAGAGCTGTGGTTCAGCATGACAGTTTTTCCTTCCACCTTAGTGTCATAGTTATATGTAGCAATCATTTACAGGGGGTGGGAGAGTGGAGAAGGAGGGAAGACAGGCACTCCAGAGTACTTTTTTTTTTTTTTTTTGAGACAGAGTCTCACTCTTGCCCAGGCTGGAGTGCAGTGGCGTGATCTCGGTTCGTTGCAACCTCTGCCTCCCAGGTTCAAGCGATTCTTCTGCCTCAGTCTCCTGAATAGCTGGGATTACAGGCACATGCCACCATGCCCAGCTAATTTTAGTGTTTTAGTAGAGAGGGGTTTTTTTTTTTTTTTGAGACGGAGTCTCGCTCTGTCGCCCGGGCTGGAGTGCAGTGGCCGGTTCTCGGTTCGTTGCAAGCTCTGCCTCCCGGGTTTATGCGATTCTCCTGCCTCAGCCTCCGAGTAGCTGGGACTACAGGCGCCCGCCACCTCGCCCGGCTAGTTTTTTGTATTTTTAGTAGAGATGGGGTTTCACCGTGTTAGCCAGGATGGTCTCGAGAGGGGTTTTACCGTATTGGCCAGGTTGGTCTTGAACTCCTGACCTCAAGTGATCTGCCTACCTCAACCTTCCAAAGTGCTGGGATTACAGGCGGGAGCCACCGCACCCAGCCCAGAGTACTTGTTTTTGCATTAGTAAAGGTCCATTTATTGCTGCCAAAATTAGATGTTTTGAAAAGAGTTAGCAGATATGTATTTGAATTCCTGCTCCTCCACTTCTCAGATATGTGGTCCTGAGAAAAGATCTCCAGATAAAAATGGGAACAACAATAAATAGTACTTGACAACCTTCAGTCTTTCCCATCTCAGGAAAGGATTGCAGGCACCCCTCCCTCCTGCCCCTCGTCTCTCTCCCTCCTCTCCACCCACCTCAGCCTGGATTCCTCCTTTTCCCCTCCTCTGATCTTGTTATTGTACTCCATACGATTGTGTTGAATAAATGACTCAACTGCCTTGGCCGCCAGGTCTTGCCATGGCCATATCTAGTGACTTTTTCCACTCTGACCTCTGCCACGTGCTACATAAGGTTGACTGTTTCTCTGTGACTGCACACTGTCCTGTTTACTGCTCACATTTCTGACCACTCCACCTTGAATTCCTTTGCAGGTACCCCTTGTGTCCATCCCTTAATTGGGAGTATCCCTCAGGGTCCTGACAGATGCCTCTGGGACAGCTGCTTCTCCCCTAGACTTCATACCTTTCCTACCTGCCCCCCAGCCCCACCACCCCTCTAGGTATTTGCATCCCCCCAAATAGTACCTATCTGTTGCCAAAGCCAGAAGCTGGGGTGGCATCATGGCTTCTTTCCTTTCTCTTGTTTCCCACCAAATCTCAACCTGCCTGCCTTCTAAATATCTCCAGACTCCTCCAGTTTTCTTCAGCCCCGTGACTCTCCCTTTCAGAGGCTGCTTAGTCTTTGGCCTGCGTTCCTGCTGCTAACTTGGAGATCTGCCTGCCTCCTTTCTGTCTCTCAGATCCATTCCCCACACTAAACCCGAGGGATCTTCCTTAAACACAAGTTGGGTTCCCACTCCACCACTTTACATCCTTTGCTGCTTCTCCCTGTTTCCTCCAGAGGAAGCCTGAGAATAAAGCCTCCTCCTTAACATGGCTTCGAGACCCAGCCCCTGTGTGCTTATGTCTTTCTACATTGCACTGCTCCCTTTCCATATGCCAGCTAAACAGATCTGGACTTTCTTGACATAGTCCTTTCTACCTGCTGGTCCTTCTGCCTGGAATCTTTCTTTTCCTTCCTTTGTCCTCACTCTTTTTGTGCCTAATTGTCTTTTTTTTTTTTTTTTTGGAGACAGAGTCTCGCTCTGTCGCCCAGGCTGGAGTGCGATCTCAGCTTACTGCAAGCTCTGCCTTCCGGGTTCACGCCATTCTCCTGTCTCAGCCTCCTCAGTAACTGGGACTACAGGCGCCTGCCACCAGGCCTGGCTAGTTTTTTCTATTTTTAGTAGAGATGGGGTTTCACTGTGTTAGCCAGGATGGTCTCGATCTCCTGACCTCGTGATCCGCCTACCTTGGCCTCCCAAAATGCTGGCATTACGGGCGTGAGCCACCATGCCTGGACAATTGTCTTTCTATGTAACTTCTACTGAGAGCCCTCCCCCGACCCTCAAACAGAGGTGACCCCTCCGAAGGCTTCCATAGGAGCCCATGTTCTTACTTGCTGTGCAAGTGCCTGCAAAGCCTGGCATAACTCTTGGCATGCAGTATGTGCGTCACAAATACTCAACAAAGGAAGGGAAGGAATGAGCATCCATGGCGTGTGGAAGCAGTCTTGTAAATTTTAAAGCATACGTTAATTTTGGTTCTTAACACTGAACAACATAGTCTACAATAAAAATTAAGCCAGGCATGGTGACTCATGCTTGTAATCCCAGCACTTTGGGAGACTGAGGCAGGCAGATCACGAGGTCAGGAGTTGGAGACCAGCCTGGCCAACACAGTGAAACCCCGTCTCTACTAAAAATACAAAAATTAGCCAGGCATGGTGGCACGTGCCTGTAATCCCAGCTACTTGGGAGGCTGAGGCAGGAGAATCACTTGAACCTGGGAGACAGGTTGAAGTGAGCCGAGATTGTGCCATTGCACTCCAGGCTGGGGGACAAGAGGTAAACTCCATCTCAAAAAAATAATAATAATAAATAAAAACTGAGCAAGAAGTGTTGAACAGCAAAGTAGCTCAGTTATATTTTTGAGTGTGGAAGATGTGAGCTTCCTTCTACACAATCTCCTGACCTTTTGGCTGGTAGACTTTTGACTTGTCACCACCCCAGATTTTTCTTTAACAATGCATGTCCTCTGTTCTGTTACCTCTGTACCCCATGCTCAGGTACTACAGGAGAGTGCTGAATTGAAAGAAATAAGAAACACAGTTCATCATATGTATAGATTTCCATCTTTGGATCAAATTCAAAGTTTAAAAATCTGCTGTTCTTGGGAGGTCTTGTTTTCTTGAACACACATGCCCCTGAACTTCAACTAGAGATTCTCAACTAAAGTACTTTCTGGCTATTCTTAGCCCTTGCTTTCACTGTTTCTAAAATGCAATGCATTGAGCAGACAAGGTTCCTCTTTTGGAAGTAATAATTCTAGTGAGTCAAGGGAATGGTTGAGAGTATAGAGGGGACATGTCAGATCAGGGTTTGATGAATCAGCCAGCCCGGCCCGAAGCTGGAAAGATTATCAGCTGCATATTTCACATTTTCTTCTCCAAGTTGACCATTAAGAATGGCGTATTATACAAGTAGGTTTTTGCAGCGTGTGAATCAACTTGTGACAATTCCGTAGGGTTTTTTTTTTCTTTAATCCCATGAAACAAAAGAGAACTAGCTATGATTTTGGTCTGTAGAGATAAGGAGAAAGGATCTCAGCTCTGTACCCTTCGGCTGATGCATTAGAGAATTTGAAAAAACAGCAGTTTTGGTCTTTGGATGTGTGTGTGTGTGTGCATGCTCACATGTGTGTGTGTATGTGTGTCAGGCTGTACCTTCTGGGGACTGGTACTGCAATAGGGTCAGCGTGGTAGGTCCAGCAGTCCCCTTTTGTCTGGTCTCTGACATCTCTGGGCTCTGATTCAATTCAAAGAATCTACAAAACAACACTTACTCAGATTCTGCCTCCTGTGAGATGAAATCACCTAAGAAATCAAGAAAACAAAGGAAAATGAAAATACGTTAGAACATGCAGGGCACCATGGGGCCCTGTAGATCTCATCACAGAGGGTGCTCAGGAGGAAGATTCTCACTTCTACCCTAGGGAATTTTTTCCAGAATGACCCATAGCTCTGCTGTCTAGTAGTTTTTCCCTGCCCAAGGGAATGTCCAGGTTTGGGAAATACTAGGGTGGAAGCACAGTGAGTCATGTATGAGGGAGACTCACAGGTCCTCAGGGGTGACCGCCCCTTCCAGGGTAAGGGTCAGATAACAGAGGCCCCAAGGGCCAAATCAAGGCTGGATGCCACCTATAGCCACAGACATTTTCTTACCCAGACATGATATGACCCAATTAGCATAACATTAATACTGAATCTTTGTTAAAAGTAAAGTTCATAAGGCCAGGCATGGTAGCTTGCACCTGTAATCGCAGCCCTTTGGGAGGCTGAGGTGGGTGGATCACTTGAGCCTGGGAGTTTAAGACCTGCCTGGGCAACATGGTAAAAGCCCTGAGTAACTTAATTTTTTCTTTTGCTTTGTCTATATCTTCTAATTTTTCTTCAAAGATCTATATTACTTACAAGTTTAAAAAATTTGTTTTTAAAGAAAAGAGGGCCAGGCATAGTATCTCATGCCTATAATATTAGCACTTTGGGAGGCTGAGGTGGATGGATCACTTGAGGCCAGGTGATCAAGACCAACCTTGGCAACATGGTGAAACCCCTTCTTTACATAAAATACAAAAATTAGCTGGGCATGGTGGTGTGCACCTGTAGTCCCAGCTACTTGGGAGGCTGAGGTGGGTGAATTGCTTGAACTCAGGAGGCAGAGGTTGCAGTGAACCAAGATCACGCTACTGCACTCCAGCCTGGGTAAGAGTGAGACTCTCTCAAAAAAAGAAAAAAGAAAAGAAAACACAGTCACTGTGGTTTGAACATCTCCTCCCAAACTCATGTTGAAGTTTAATTTAACTGCCGTTGTGACAGTATTAAGAGATGGGACCATTAAGAGGTAATTAGACCATGAGGGCCCTGCCCTCCTGAGCGGATTGATGTTGTTGCGGGATTGGGTTTGTTATCTTGAGAGGGGGTTGTTGTAAAAGTGACTTTGGCCCTCTCTGTTTCTTGCTGTTTGCCTCTCTTGTCTTTCACCTTCTGCCATGGGGTGACATAGCACAGAGGCCCTTACCAGATGCCAGCATCATGCTTTTGAACTTCTCAGCCTACGAAACTGTAAGAAATAAATTTCTTTTCTTTACAAACCACCCAGCCTGTGGTATTCTGTTACAGCAACACAAAATAGACTAAGACAATAGTATTGAAGGAAAGACTGGAGAGACGAAAGCCCATTAGGTGGTGATAGAGACAGTCCAGGTGAGGATGATTTGGGTGTTGAAGGAGGGTAAGAGAGAGGTGAGGTTCAGGCTGAATCCACAGTGCTAGGAGGGAGGTGGGATGGTGATTGTGAGGACTCAATAGCCTTTTGTCCTTAACCAGAGCTGAGATGGATGGAGGAGTAATGGGGTAGGGAGAAGGAGGGTGTCCCTGCAGGCACAGAGGAAGTGAGGATATGGGGGACACGTATACCCACTTTAGTACACAACCAGGGCCTTCAGGTAGAATCTGAGGGAATTTCTCCACCAAAAGGCAAGATGGTAAACCGATGAAGAGGTAAAGCTAGGAGCCTGACTGCCTGGGATTCAGTCTTCACTCTACCACTTACTAGCTACATGACCTTCACCAAGTGACTTGACTTCTTCTGTGCCTCAGTTTCCTTATCCATATATTGGAGATAATAATAGTGCCTACCTCATAATGTTGTTATGAGGATAGGATTCGATTAATTAATATTTTTAAAGTATTTAGCCTGGCTTCTGGCATGTAGTAAGCTCCATATAATGATTGAGGATAAAAATTGAAACCAGAGTGTGAGCCCCTTGAAGGCCTGGAATGGGTGTTTAATTGACCTCTCTCCAAGAGCCTCACATAGTGCCAGGCCGGTATATTATAGGTACTACATAAATAGTTGTCAAACGAATACACAATTCAATTTTAAAAATTTTTTTTTGACTATACCATGAGTTAAACAGAACTCAGAGGGCTTTGTTTCCTACTCATGGAAAATGACCCCACTTCATTTCAGGTTCCAAATAACCAAGTTTTGTTTTGTTTTGTTTTGTTTAGACGAGTTTTACTCTGTCACCCAGGCTGCAGTACAACCTCTGCACCCCAGGTTCAAGTGACTCTCCTGCCTCAGCCTCCCTAGTAGCTGGGACTACAGGCATGTGCCACCATGCCCAGCTAATTTTTGTATTTTTCGTAGAGACAAGGTTTCACCATGTTGGCCAGGCTGGTCTCGAAACCGTGACCTCAAGTAATCCCCCTGCCTCAGCCTCCCAAAGTGCTGGGATTACAGGTATAAGCCACTATGTCCAGCCCCAAATAACCAAGTTTATAAAGAAATTCTGGTATGTAACTAATTCATCAGATGGGGACTGCTGATATTTTCAAAAATTCCAGGAACTGCAGTGCCTTGTACCTACATGTGATGGGTGATGTGGGAAAGCATCAGTTAAGAAACAAATAGGGCTTAGGAACAGTGTTGATAAGGCTTGGGCTGTGTGTTACTGGTAAGGGGGGGTGGCTGGGTGCAGGGGGGTAATACTTAAAACCCAGAAAATGCATAAAGCAACTTAGTTTTGGATCTTGAACAAAAATTGATAAGATCTAACACCCGAGGACTCCATTTGGTAAGGCGTGTTTTCCAAAAAGTCCTTTCAGCTGTCATATCCCAGCTGGAGTATAAAGTGGCCCTCGGAGCGGGGAAACAAGGGAAGATGAATGCAGGCACAGTATTTTTAGAATGCATTGTTCTCTAAATTCTAGAAACAACCAACCTAGATGAAAATGTGTTTTCAGAGACACTTTTCCACTCTTTGTGCTACTTTAACATTGATATCTAGAAATAGAAAACAAAGTGTGTTTTCTTTGTCTGGTAATTAAATTTCTTGTTTTTTTTTACTCAGAGGTGAGGAGGGACCATCTATTTTGGGCTACTAGGGTTGGTATAACAGCATCTTTAAGGCAACAGGACATGGGCATTGTGGGAGGGAAGTGTGATATCAAAGTGAGAGCTTTTTAGTTGAAATCAGGGTACATGAATAATAAAAGCAGCTAACATTTAGCTTTTACTCTGTGGACTTAATGTGTATTTTTTCCTTTAATCCTTTCCACAACCCTGGGAAGTTGCTACTATCCCTGTTCCCATTTTTACTGATGAAAAATATGAGGCTGAAAGAGGTGAAGAAACTGGATCATGGCTGTATCTTTACATTGCTAAAATGAATCCAGAGACAATCACTAAGCTGTATGTAAATATACATACAGATTGTACGTCTATTTGCCTGGAAAAAACCTCATCAAACATATGTCATTTTTATTTTAAATCAGAGTTTTAGCTTCTCATGCACACTTGTAGAGAAGAATTATGTAAGTTCCTGGTAAAATACCTTCTGATTCTGTAGGTACAGGACACTTAGGTGCTAGTTTATAACCCCCAGGAACATACAGAATGAAGTAGCCTCACAAAAGGCTGCTCTCACATAAGCAGGAGCTGAGTGAGGCTCAAGTCACTGAAATTAAGATAAAAATAAAGCTCTTTTAGTGGTTTTACTAAATAAGGAGCTGGATACCTGCTGATAATAATTAGTGTTCAGTTCAGCCTCTGCCGCTGGTACATCAAGTGTATTAACATGTCTTAGTGGGGCCAGGTGCGGTGGCTCATGCCTATAATCTCAGCCATTTAGGAGGCCAAGTGGGGCGGCTCACCTGAGGCCAGGAGTTGGAGACCAGCCTGGCCAACATGATGAAACCCCATCTCTACTAAAAATACAAAAAATTAGCCGGGTGTGGTGGTGGGCACCTGTAATCCCAGCTACTCAGGGAGCTGAAGCAGGAGAATTGCTTGAAATCAGGAAGCAGAGGCTGCGGTGAGCCAAGATCACACCATTGCACTCTAGCCTGGTTAACAAGAGCAAGACTCCATCTCAAAAAAAAAAAAAGTCTTAGTGGGAGAGTTGTGTAGCCGTTGTTCAACAGTGTATGTGTAAGACTGTGTTCTCTGCAGCCCTGTCCCCGACCAAATGACTTTTATTGTGTGATAACAACAATAAACTACCTTTTGTTGAGCTCCTACATTTTTCAGGAATAGTACCAGGCCCTTTGCATATATTTTTATTATTTTATTACCATTTACGTATCCAAAAAAGCCCTCTAAGGGAGAGGGTATCATAGCCATTGTATAGTTGGGGAGACTGAGGGTCTGAGGAGTTAAGTGAATTGCCCAAAGCTGCAGAGCTAGCATGTGGCACAGCCTAGAATTGATTCCCCAAATATTTTATTTTTGTTTATTATAGGCATTTTCAAGCAAGCACAAAATTCAAGAGGTGAGTATAATGAAGTCACTTTATCATTCACCCAGCCGTAACAGCTACCATACTTTACCATTATTCTTTTACCTATTCCCTCATCCACACACTTTTTTAAAAAAGCAAATTCCAGACACCCTATCATTTAATCCACAAGTAAAACCCAAAGGTAGCTTAAATGTCACACTAACATTTATGTCTTTAAAGCTACTTCCTACTCAGCCCAAGCCTTTCTTTGCTCTCCAGTGCACATTTCCTGAGTCCATGGTGCTTATTGTAGTTGTGATGTCTCCATCTGTGTGTGTTGGCTTCTCGAGGGCAGGAGCTGTGCCTTCCTTCCCCCACATCCTAACCACACTGCACTCTACACTGAGTCAGCAGGGCCTGACAACTGTTTACAAAATCAAGGGTAGGCCAGGCGTGGTGGCTCACGCCTGTAATCCTAGCACTTTGGGAGGCCAAGGCAGGCGGACCGCCTGAGGTCAGGAGTTTGAGAACAGCCTGGCCAACATGGTAAAACCCTGTCTCTACTAAAAATACAAAAATTAGCTGGGCGTGGTGGTGGATACCTGTGTTCCAAGTTACTCAAGAGGCTGAGGCAGGAGAATCTCTTGAACCCGGGAGATGAAGGTTGCAGTGAGCCGAGACCACACCACTGCACTCTAGCCTGGGCTACAAGATTGAGGCTCTGTCTCAAAACAAACATAAGATAAAAAATGAAATCAAGGGTAAATGCTCTTAAAGACTTATCAACTTTTACAAGTTGGAGATTCACTATTTTCAAATAATGCCAGAAAAACAAGAGAACCTTTGAAGAAAGAGGTGATAAAATGCTCCCTCCTCACCTCCAGCTTTCTGCTTCCACCTTGAAAGCATCTTACTAAATGTCCAGCACAGTTGGCCAAAAACGTGCTTGGGAAACCCAATTGAAGGTATAAGATGAGGCTGAATGTGGTATGAATTTGCAAATTTAAGTCTTAGAATTATGCCTCAATTTGGTGGAACTGGCTCTAAGACAGAAGAAACTGCTTTCATGGAGTGAATTATGAGGAGCTGGGAAGATCACATTACCCCTGAGTTACAATTCTTCTTGTGAATCTTTCTGTCTGTAGTTTATGGTTGGTGGAAATGTAGGGAGCTTGGGAGGTAGAGTCAGAAAACCCGTGTTCTAACCCCTCCACCTGGTATTCTGACTCTAATTCACTGTGACCTTAGGCAGGTCACTTAACCTCTCTGAGCCTCTGTTTCTTCATCCATCCATTCAGTAAATACTATTGAGTGCTTACTAAGTGCTGGGCAATGGGCATCAAGTAAGATGGTTTGTGTCAAAATAATTTGTAAATAAATCCTGTAAGAATTATTGATGTTTTCCTGGTTAAAATGCAACCTTTAGAGGAGAGCACTTTGAATAGTAATCTATCTTTGTGAGTGATTCTTAGCATTTTAGAGCTTTGACAGGGAAAGAAAGGGAAAGGAATAGGACGCAAGACCCTGGTATCACTAGAGACAAATTTGGTCCATGGCTGGATCTGAGGAGGGCTAATTATATGGGGAAAAAGTTGTGAAGTTAGTCCACACAAGTCCTGTTCTAAAATACTACCATATAATTTTGGGTGTACAGGAACCCATTCAAAGCAGCAAATACAGTGAATCAAACAGCTTACACATACTTTGAGTCCATTCCTAGCAATTTATACAAATGTGCCCCTTTTGTCCAGACTTCGCTATGCAATATATCCATGTAACAAAACAGTGCTTGTACCCACTAAATCTATTAAAAAAAATTTTTTTTTTATCACCTAGGCCTGGAAGTTCTCCAGTCATTTTCACCATCTCTAATGATTAATTTCTGTTAATTGTTGTTGCACTTGAAGCCCACTTTCAGGATCTACACCTCTCCCTGAGCTATGAGACCATGATCTGATGTCCTCATTCAGCACCTATTTCCTCCTGCCCCATTTTCTCTTTTTTTTTTTTGAGACAGAGTCTCGCTCTGTCACCCAGGCTGGAGTGCAGTGGCATAATCTCGGCTCACTGCAAGCTCCGCCTCCCGTGTTCACGCCATTCTCCGGCCTCAGCCTCCCGAGTAACTAGGACTACAGGCACCCGCCACCACACCTGGCTAAGTTTTTGCATTTTTAGTAGAGATGGAGTTTCACCGTGTTAGCCAGAATGGTCTCGAGCTCCTGACCTCGTGATTCACCCACCTCGGCCTCCCAAAGTGCTGGGATTACAAGTGTGAGCCACCACGCCCAGCCCTGCCCCATTTTCTAATTTCTACATTTCTGACCAACCATGTTTGTGTTCTTGTGCTCCTTTGAGGCATGAAGTAGAGTAAAACATATTAAAGACATATATAAAGCTCCCTTAGGTTGGAGTGAAGAAGGAATTGTTATGAACCCAAATGGGAATTTTAGAACTGTTAAACAGATTACATGTTAAACATTATGCTATAACAAACAGATTAATGATCTTGGAAAGTCTGGGTTCATTTTCAGTAGTATGGGTTACCAGGCTCAGGGACACAAGGGTAACACAGAGATCCTTAAAGCAGCGAGAGAGCGAGTGATGCTGCATTTTTGTTTCAGTATTACAATGGAAGTCTAGGGACAGCTGCTACACAGTAAACACTATGCTGGGCACTGGGTAAATAAAGATGAATGAGATGCAGTCTTTGCCACGTGTAAGCAAAACTTCAGTGTGGTCAGTTTGTGTTGTACCAGACACCTTTATTCATTTCTTTATTCATTCAACAAACCTGACTGTGGGACCTTCCTACAGGGTTTGGCTTTGAGTCTCCAGGCAGTGAAAGTTTTGGAAGAAGGATATGATCTGATTGGAATGGTATTTTAATAAGGTCAAGGACTGAAGGAATGGCTTAGTGAAGTTAGGGCCTGCTGACTAGTAAATCAATTAGGAAGTCAGGGAAATCTCCCAGGGAGATAATTTGCTCATGAAGGAACATCATATATTAAAATGTATACTGTTCTGTCTCACTGTGAAAGGAAAGGAAAAATCAACAAAGAAACACAAAATATAGCACTGGGTTTTAGAATAATGCTATAGGACTCATTTCAATTCGGGTATCACCAAATAGACCATGTGGCTCAATTCTAATATAGATGTTTAGTCCCTCATTGCTGGTGAGACCAAGCTGTATATGATTTCTCCCCTGTGTTCAGATGGAGACATGGAGGAAAATGTGATGTATTAGTTATCTATAACAATATTACTACAAACTTAGTCGTAAAACAACACACATTTATTATGGTGCAATTTTTATGGGTCAGGAGTTCAACATTGCTTAGCTAGGCCTTCTACTACTTCAGGGTCTCACAAGGCTGCAGTCAAGGCATTGACCAGGGCTATGGTCTCATCTGAAGTTTGACTGGGGAAGGGTCTGTTTCCAAACTTATGTTGGCAGCATTCATCTTCTTGTGGTTGTAGGACTGAGGGCTTCAGTTTCTTGTTATTGTTGGCTGGAGGCCACCTTCAGCTCCAGGAAGCCACTTTCAGGCCTTTGCCACATGGGCCTTTCAACATGGCCTCTTGCTTCTTTGATTCCAGCAATGGAAAGAGTTGCCTCAAAATATGAGTACATAACCCAATCTTATGTAATGTAATCATAACACATAATCATGTACATCCTGTCATCTTGCCATGTTCTATATGGCTAGAAGAAAATAAGTACGCCAGCCTGTTCTGGCCCTACAGGGATGTGAACACCAGGAGGCAGGGATCTTGGGGGACACCTTAAGAGGCCGTCTACTATGTGTAATGTTTAGTGACTTGGTGAAGGCTCCCAGAAAACATTGGGGTTGTCACAAAACCACCCTGTGTTTTTGTACATACATGTAATCTTTGTTCCATGTAATCCTGGGAAATTGATCCAGAGTCTTCCCACTCCCCCAGTGCTTCAGGCTGATTGTTTTTAGCCCTGCTGGAAGGTTGAAGCAAAACCTGTTTAATTACCTGTTGGCTGGAATCCTGGTGGTAGCAGCAGTTGGTATTGGTGTTATTTTCCTTTTTATTTTGTTTCATTTTATTAAATATTATCTTCTTTACCTGAAAGATTGTGTATCTTTTGTTTCTAAATAGTCATTTGAGGAAAATTAACAGAGGCAGGCAAGATTCCAGACAACATGCTTAGTTTTCAGGTAGCAATTTCAAGCATTCTGTTTATTCATTTAATGATAAGTCATAAGAAAAGAAGCTTAACAGTTCTTAGTAAAGCTAATCCTGGCACCACGATGGATTTACCTTGAGCATATCTTTCTGTCTCAATTTCCCTACCTATAAATCCACAGGGTGCAATGTCCATACTAACAAGATATTCCAAAGGGAAATAATAATTTTTGAACATAAACTGAAAATCCTACATAATAGAAACATATTTGTATTCCGCACTGTTGAGCAGAACTTTGCCACACAGCTTTAAATAATTTGTCATGCACTAAAGTACCAGGTACTCTGCTTGTTCTTAATTTCCTTTTCTTACAGAATCTTGCCAGTGACCTTGAAAGGTAGACATTATTCTCTTCATTTTGCAAATGATGAGTCTGAGATTCATAGATGTTTAATGAATCCAAGGCCATACAGTTGTGAGTCACAATTCTGCCTGATTTTATGTCCTGTTAACCTGCTGTTGCACCGGGAATTATAGAACTAATGATGCCAGTCCCTCACTCAGATTGCCATTAGTGGCAGTTTTCTAGAAACAAGAAGGGGCAGAAAGTAAAGGGAATCTTCTTATATATCATTGCTCTCTGAGAAAAAGTGTTATAGAAAAGCCAAAGGTCAAATTGCATGATATTTTCACCTTACAATATAAAAGCATATCTACACTATAGAATACATGGAATACAATGCAACATTAAGAAAAAGAAAAGGAAAGAAGGATGGTGAAAGATGAAAAGATTGCCAAGACATACTGTTAGATTTCTTTTTTCAAGTTACGGAAATTTGGGCTGGGCATGGTGGCTCACACATGTGATCCTGGCACTTTGGGAGGCCAAGGCAGGTAGATCACTTGAGTCCAGGAGTTTGAGATCAGCCTGGGCCACATGGTGAAACCCTGTCTCTATTTTTAGAAAGTACAAAAGTCATCTAGGCATGGTGGCACATGCCTGTAGTCCCAGCTACTTGGGAGCTGAGGCAGGGGGATCGTTTGAGCCCAGGATGCAGAGGTTGCAGTGAGCCAAGATCATGTCCTTGTATGCTAGCCTGGGACACAGAGTGAGACTCTGTCTTAGAAAAATAAAAAATAAAAATAGAGTTACAGAAATTTAAGTATGATATCATTTGTGTGCTAAGCTAAGCCACCACAGAACAATTCTGCTTATTTTTCAAAGATACATCCATGCATAGAAAGCAGTCTGAAAGAATAACACCCTAAATTCATTGAATTGATTCTGAGTTAAAACCGTAAATTGGTTCTCTCTGAGGAGGGGGCCTGGTGGTTCCAATGGCAGTCTAACATTTAATATTTAAAGTTTTTACAAGGAGAAATAATTCATATGTTAACTTGTATAACTAGAAGATCGAGGGTTTTTTTAAGTAAAATATTGAACACAAAGTCAGCCCACCGGTGGCATGACTGGCCACAGTCAAAAGTTGGAGCTATTTGTAAGTCATTTCAACAATAAAGAAAAGGATGAACTAAAAATACTATGTCACCAAGATAGCTTTTTCCTCCACAGATTTCTATATCAGCTGGTGCTTTGATGTCTGGCCATTATCTGAACGGGGCGCCTGCTCAGGGATCAGCTATGACCACCCTAGGGAGAGTTCCGTGATGAGCCATGTTGGGGACAGAAGGATGAGTGAGCAGCTCTGCTTCCTTCCAGACATCTCTACTCTTCACCACTTTGTCTTAGCTTAGGTAATCTTCCAGGGCTAGATGATTGTAGCGGGTAGGGGAAAAGATGAAGGTGTTAAATGATGGAGAAGAGAAGGGTACCAGAAGAAACTCTTCTTTGAAGTTAAAAGCATTGGATTCTAGACATCTGCTAGGGATCATTTAATATCCAGGCTGATTAATTCAGCTGGGAAGCAGTCTATAGAAGCTGGTATGGACTCCATTCCTTGGTGAGTCAAATCACTTATTTCTTAGAAGAAATGGCATTAGAGCTTAACTGTTTTTCTAGCTCTTGCAAAGCATGTAATTGATGCAAAATTAGCTAGGTCCCAAGCAATATAACATCAAAGAAATATCTGCTAGCTGGACAATTTTTTCTAATCCACATTAAAATAAATACATATATAACTGTTAAAATGCTGGACAATTTTTTCTAATCCACATTAAAATAAATACATATATAACTGTTAAAATAAAAATGTATTTATACATATGCATCTTAAAATCTCACATTTGACTAGTGATGCATGGGCCATGCTTGGGGAAACACTGCAAGAAATGTGATCAGCTTGGACTTTGGAGAGGAACTGAGTTCAAATTTTGCCTCCACAACTAACTTGGTAACCTGAGAACTTAACCTTCTGAGCTTTCATTCCCTCATCTCAGGGTGGACTTACTAGTAGTTCCTACCTCATATGGCATTTTTCAGAATTACTTAAGCTAGTGTCTGTAAAGGATAATGTGTAGTGCCTACAAAATGTTAGTAAAAGAAAAAAGATCTTTTGCAAATAATAAAACAAATGCCAAGACCTTGATTAAATATAACTTCTGCAAAAGATGCCATCTTTTGAGGATGGTTCAGTGCTCAACTTCTTATTTTGGGAATTTGTGGGTTTTGGCGCCCTCCCACACACACTTTTTGGTCCTCTTTTTATTAATACTTTAACTGTAATTCATGAAATTACCTATTTCAAATCAATCTGATGGCTGAAGAAGGTAAAGCATGGAATCACAGTGATTACATAGCTACTCTGAAATGCATAGAATCACACCCAAGAATTTTTCTAATTAAATGCTCTTTGTGGGGGTGAGGTCTCTGAGTATGAAACTATGTAACTAAAGACTTAGAAACATCAGATTGTGGGCGCTTATGTTTAAACTTAAATTTTTAAAATTTCTGATTAACCGTGTGCATAGAAAAGTGAAGTTGATTCAGCTACTCAGCTTGTAAGTGACTGCCATGATGGAGAAAGTGGGAGTGTGAGCTGTGCAGAGCTGATGGCAACTAATTGGGTAAGTTATGTCTAAATGGAGGACATGGAAGATCTCATGTCAGACCAACAAGCAGGAGCATGCTACAGCCGAAAGGGGGATTTGGTTGAGGAAGCCCATCCAGTAAGAAGCCAGCAAGTTCTTCTTCTCGCCACCTCTTTGAAATTTCTGCCTGACTAGCTGGTGATTGACTCAAGCTTTTCCTGCCATTGCTACTTTAGGGAAAGATCCCAGCCAAGGTTAATTGTTCATCTCACTCTTGCACTGAGATGTCACAGTGGGCATATCTAGGGATCTTAATAATTCATCATTCTGTTTTGACCTGAACTTGATCAGTATAGATGAGGAACCAGGGGTATTTATGTATTGGGAGCAAAGAGAAGAGGTTTTCCGTGTTTTTGCATCCCAAAGTGCTAATTTAAATATTCTTAGGATCAGGTGACATATTCTGGTACAAACAGCTTTCTTTGGCATTGCTTAACTGTGTGTATGTTAATAACAGGAACTTTGCTGTTTTAATCTTACAGTTTTTTAAAAAAGCTTTTGTATTTCAGTAAATCTGTCTAACCATGAAATTTAATAAAGCAGCATTCTAGAAATTCTCACCAAAGAAAATGAAAATTTTAGTCTTTATCTCATGAAGGAAATGAAATTTTTAAAAAAATTTTTGAACAAATAGTATTCATGTTATAATATGTCAGCAGGTGAATTTCCAAATGCACTCCTGGTTGCTCTTTCAGCCATTCAGGAATAAGATTTGTCTTCTCAGTTTTAAAACTAGGTTCAGAGAAGAGGTCCCCAGAAACATGAGTCAGGGCAGAGATGAGCTTCCATCTTGGTGTCTCAAACAAGCTTTTATTGATTGCTTATGATGCTTACTCACAGCACTGCACTGAGTCCCTTGGCAAACACCCACTTCTCCTGTGAGAGATGGTCTGTAAACAATGAACTGTGGCTCAGGGAATGCGTGTTGTAATAGAGATATTTTTAAAAGCAGACATTTTATGGGAGCATGCTTGGAGCCTCAACCTTCTTACCTGTAAAGTGTGGGAACTGGACGCATCTCTGTTCCCTTTCCAGCTTTGAAACTCTGGGATCCTACAGAAACGCAGACCACTTCTTGTGCTAGAACGTTTATTTTGTGTGATCATTGAATAGTAAATACACCATTGGATGCTGTAAATATTTATGATCCCCGAAATCAGGGTGTTTTTTCCTGTTGTTGACTATTGTTGGCTGGCTCTCCTACACACTGCATGCATTTTTCACTGAGTCTAGCAGAGAAAGCCTGTACCTCTCATTTGAAGAATGTCTGGGATGGTCTTAAAAGCAAGTTATTTGTCTCAAAGTGCTAAAATATCCACCTAAGAAGAAGGTGGGCTTCCAGAGCTCCGTCTGATCCTCCATTTCCTCTTAGCAACTTGAAGGAAAATGCAGAGGATGACACACAGCCAAGATGAGATAATGCCTGGGATCTGGGGGTTGAAGTCATTCCCGGGAGGATTCCTGTCAGATGAAACGTTTCCGGGCCTAAGAGCACCAGGATTCTTCGGAATTGTACCACTTTCTTTCCCAGATTTTGCAGACCTAGGGACCAGACCCTCCCTTCCTCAGGTGGGTAAAAGGTGGTAACATGATCCTGTGTTGTGAGCTGTCAGGTTCTAAAGGAGGGTAGCTTTCTACGGTCAAAGCATCTTTGCAATGATGATTTGATGCAACCAGACCACATCAGTGAAAGCTCAGCTGCCAGACCCCTTGAGATTTGGGGATAGGGTGCAGAGTGTAGACAATTTGATTAGACAACCAAGACCTCATTCTTCTTTGTTTCGTTGTTTTATATTTTTAATAAGCTTTCATTTTGGAATAATCTTAGGTTTACAGAAAAGTTGCAAAGATAACACAGAGAGTTCTTATGTGCCTTTCCCAGCTTCCCCTGATGTTAACGTCTTACATAACGCAGTATATTTGTCAAAATCAGGAAAGTAACATTGGTTTAGTACTGCTAAGGAAATGACAGACTTTATTTGGATTTCACTACACAGCCTTGCCTAGGCTGGTCTTGAACTCCTGGGCTCAAATGATCCTCCTACCTTGTTCTCCTAAAGTGCTGGGATTAGAGGCATGAGCCACTGCACCCGGCCAGGTCATACAAATTATCATTTGCCTTTTTTAGAGGACACACAATGACCATCTATCATTATACTTTGCTATAGTGTGTTGATCTCTTGGTATTTTAGGGCTGTTTAGTCCCAGAAATTTGTGCTTTTTGAATTCTCAGGTCGGCTCATCATAGTATTTCTAGCTCCCCTCTCATTACTAAGCTGTCAGCTGTTGTTTCTCTCTGCTATCAGCATTTTTGTCTGTGCAGACCTCATTCCCACATCTAAACTGCAGCTGCTAACTGTTAAGATAATATAACTGTGTATATATGGAAAGAAAAGTACCTGTAAATGAGGCACATGGACAACATTAATGTGTGGATTTTATGACTTTTAAAAGCCTTTTATTATCTTATTTCCCAGTTTTGGACCAGATTTTGAGGTAAAAACAATGAAAAGTGAAATAATAATTTAAGTAATAGATAATTAAGTAATATCATATTTTAATAGCTAAATATATGGGAGTGAATATCTGTCTTATGTAGAGATTTGTACAAAAAAAATTCACCCCAGTATTATGTTCTTCCATGTACTTAAGTTATCATTTAACTTGGTAAACATTGATCTATGTAAAATTTTTAATTATTTCCCCCACAGTGTTTTCTACATACTTTACAAAACTGTTTATTGTAGAAAAGTTGGGAAATACAGACAAGTTGTTTTTTATACCATTATTGTTAAAGGCTACATAATATTATATGTTATGGCTGTATTTAGCCCATGGAGTATGATATTTATGTTGTTTTTATTTTTAAAAAATAGGCATTTTCCTGTGATGAACATTCTTACTTTTGCACACAGTCTTCTTTTGCACATATCCAAGAGGCTATATTCCCATCAGTAGAATTATTGAGCCAAAAATGCACACTTTGATGGTTCTTAATGGCCACTTCCACATTTAGCAGTGTGTTAGAAATATGTAAGTTTCTGGCTGCTGGAGGAAGCTTGTAATCCTACCGTTCTAGCATGTTGTTCAGGTGGCTGTGTGCACATCATGGCAAAGGAAACAGCCCTGACCTGACCAGAATCGCTGGTCATGTATTCATGGTGGGGTGAACTCAGTCAGAACTAAGCATTTTCAGGTAACTTACTGACTCCTGGGAGGAAACCGTTTGTCAGGACCTGCTGCAGTTTATTGTGACCTCATCTGCTGAAGGCGATGGCCTTGGAGTAGAGGGTTTGCAAGGGGGCAGGTTTCCACAGGCCCTGCTCCATACAACATTTTTTACCCTCCAGCTTTTAGTAGCTTCATGAAATAGTCTATTTCTTGAATAATCGTCCTCTTCAATTCCCACTGGTAATTATTGGACCATATTTTATCCTCATGTTTTCTGCCTGATGGACTGTCAGGCAGAGCTTCTTGGCAAGTTTTCTAGCCAATTAAAGATGGAAGACTAATTCCATTGAGCAGTCAATTCCAGTTAGCTCAGCTGGTGGGATTGTGGCATTAATGCAGGACCACAAGACAAGGGTTTGATCCTACATGAACTCAGTCAGCCGTGCTCTTTTCAGAGTATGGTAGCAGAGTAGAAAAATGTCTGGTCTCTTTGCTTGCTTCCTCCCCTTCCTTTTAAGTAAAGTCTCTTTTATTTAGACTCTTCTGGGCTATAGGAGTCACCATTTTTTAATTAGCACCAATATTTGCAAAAGCTAAAAATATATTTTCTGAACCTCCTGACTCTTCACTTTCTTTAGGAAACCATTTGCTTATCAAATAAAGTGTGCTTTCTGCAGGTTCTGCATCCTTGAAAGCATGAATTCATGCCGCATATTTGGAGAATGGGTCTTCTGGAAGAGGGTGAAATAAAGACTACGTAATGCAGACTGATTCTTTCACATCATCCTTGGCCTTTGCACAGTGACTTTTTGTTTTGTTTTGAGACAGGGTCTCACTCTGTCACCCAGGCTGGAGTGCAGTGGCGCAGTCATGGCTCACTGCAACCTCGACCTCTCAGGCTCAGGTGATCCTCCCACCTCAGCCTCCTAGGTAGCTGAGACTACAGGCATGCACTGTCACACCCAGCTAATTTTTGTATTCTTTTGTAGAGATGGGGTTTTGCCATATTGCCCAAGCTAGTGTCAAATTCCTGGGCTCAAACGACCCTCTTACCTCAGCCTCCCAAAGTGCTGGAACTACAGGCATAAGTTACTGTGCCTGGCCCACAGTGACTTTTTGTATCTTGTCTGATTGTTGTATAAAATCTTTAGAACTGGTTTGTATCATTCAGAATAAGGCAAAACAAGAACAAAATCCAGGTGGGTAGGGAATGGGTTGAAAACACTTTGGCATCCCAAATACGATTGTAGGGACTCTGTGGGTGAGTGAGTGAATGAGTCACGGAATAAATACATTCTGAATGAATGGATGAGGCAACTAATTAATCTCATGGTGAGATTTATACTGTTTCAGAACTAATTTTTAATTTAAATTGTTTCCCCAACTATATCCCATTTCCCAAAGAATAATAATAGATTGAAGTTAGTGGAGCATTTCTCTGCACAAAGAAAGTATGAAGAAATCCTGAAACACTTACACTAATGCTGACTTTCTTCCCTAAAGGAAAGAGATGAACTTTATTCATTAGGAGTTTTCATCAACTATTGATCAAAATACACATCTGTTTTCAGTCTGTTTTTTCCAAATATTGGTAACTCAGCCTCATTCAGAGCTATCTGAAGAATAAGGAAAGACCAAGAGTGATAAGGCAGCTTGCATTAATCAGATGTGAACGGGATACCTTGGCCTGCTGAATTGTGTCAGGAAGGTCATTTTTACCACAGAAATACTCGTACGAAACACCAACAGTTTTCTAAGAGACATGATTTTTCTCCCTTTTGGGAAACTGAGGAAACAAAGACTTAAGTCATTTCTTGACTCTCTGAGAAATCCTTTTTCCACAGGAAGTCTGTGTGGAAGTGCATGATTCAATTTTTGTATTCTTTTTTCCCCAGAGGTCAGGGATGAACCATGGGTGACTCAGCCACAGGTCCCTTTATTTATCAGGCCCATTTTAGCTATCCGGCCTGGGGTGTGTTGGACTTTATGGGTCATGTTCTGTGCTGTATGAAAAAGGGGGAGAGAGGTGTGCATTGTTTTTTTTTAGACAGAGTCTTGCTCTGTCGCCCAGGCTGGAGTTCAGTGACGCGATCTTGGCTCACTGCAAGCTCCACCTCCTGGTTTCACGCCATTCTCCTGCCTCAGCCTCCCAAGTGGCTGGGACTACAGGCGCCCGCCACCATGCCTGGCTAATTTTTTTGTATTTTTAGTAGAGACGGGGTTTCACTGTGTTAGCCAGGATGGTCTCTATCTCCTAACCTCATGATCCACCCACCTCAGCCTCCCAAAGTGCTGGGATTACAGGCTTGAGCCACCACGCCTGGCCAGAGGTGGTGCATTTTAAGTCTTTCTGCTAAAGCTAAATAGTTATTCTGGGGAGGCAATACAGTCCTTACACATGGCTTAGACCTTTGGGAGTGGAAATAGCAATTAATTAAACAATTAAGTCATACTCTGAATTAATGCTATTATTTAGCATTAATTTAGCATATTATTTAGCATATCTTATAATTATTTAATTTTAATGCATGAAATAGGGGTGAACATGTGCTTTTAAAAAGGCTAACATTAGGCCGGGCATGGTGGCTCACACCTATAATCCCAGCACTTTGGGAGGCCGAGGTGGGTGGATCACCTGAGGTCAGGAGTTTGAGACCAACTTGGACATCATGGTGAAACCCCGTCTCTACTGAAAATACAAAAATTAGCTGGGCATGGTAGTACGTGCCTGTAATCACAGCTATTCAGGAGGCTGAGGCGGGAAAATCGCTTGAACTCGGGAGACGGAGGTTGCAGTGAGCTGAGATCGTGCCATTGCACTCCAGCCTGGGGGACAAGAGCAAGACTTCGTCTCAAAAAACAAACAAAGAAAAAACAAAAAAGCCTACTGTTAAAATTATGAACACATAAAACAAGATAATTTAGGGAATTTATATTTAGAATACTTTTAGGTAATAATTCACCGCAATTCATCTTTAAGTAAAAAGTACCAGAATGCATTTATTTTGATATGTTTCAAACTTTTACTTCTTTATTATAGTAGCACTATGTGGATGTTGTAGAAAATTATAAAATAAAGGTAAATTAAAGAAAGACTATTAAAATCATCTTTTTGGTACTCTATATTTTGGAGTATAGCCCTGCTAAATGTATGTTTACGTGGACACACAAATAGGATCACATGATGCACAGATACTGCTTTGTGTCTTGCTTGTCTTATTTTGGTACACATCAACATTGTTCCTGTTCATATTTATAGCTGGATATTGTTACTCTTTCTTTCTTTTTTTTTTAGACAGAGTCTCACTCTGTCACCCAGGCTGGAGTACAATGGCACCGTCTCAGCTCACAGCTTCCCGGGTTCAAGCAATTCTCCTGCCTCAGGAGAAGCTGGGATTACAGGCATGTGCCACCACACCTGGCTAATTTTCGTATTTTTAGTAGAGACAGGGTTTCACAAAGTTTGATGGTCTCAAACTCCCAACCTCAGGTGATCCACCCACCTCAGCCTCCCAAAATGCTGGGATTATAGGCATGAGCCATCACGCCTGGCCAAGACCTCATTATTCTGAATACCTACATAGTATCAGATTGTTCAACTGGGACATAACTTTATTTAATTAACCCACCATTGTTAGATATATAGTATGCTTCTAGTTTTTCTTACTATGAACTTCATCTTTTACAATAATGATACCTGCTTTCTACTTCATAGCTAGTGCCAATGTGAAGCGTTTCCCATGTAATAGCTCTCTTTTTATTTAATTAAGGTAAAATTCACATAACATTAACATGTACAGCTCTGGGGCATTTAATACATTCACAGGCCAGGCGCGGTGGCTCACGCTTATAATCCCAGCACTTTGGGAGGCCAAGGTGGGCAGATCACAAGGTTAGGAGTTGGAAACCAGCCTGGCCAATATGGTGAAACCCCGTCTCTACTAAAAAATACAAAAATTAGCCGGGCATGGTGGCGCGCGCCTGTAGTCTCAGCTACTCCGGAGACTGAGGCAGGAGAATCACTTAAACCCGGGAGGTGGAGGCGCAGTGAGCCGAGATCACATCATTGCGCTCCAGCCTGGGTGACAAGAGCAAAACTCCGTCTCGGGGGGGGGGGGGGGG
>NW_016811584.1:1764958-1787803 GCF_001698545.2 Rhinopithecus bieti | reverse complement strand
ATCCAGAAAATTGAACAGTTATCTAGCTTGGTAAATGTGTGAGTGTGATATACGCTGAGGAGTCTCCTTAAGTGTGATCCAAATTTGCATTTGCTTTTCCAAACATATGTTAAAAAAGAAAGTGAACATGTGGCAAGATTGTAAATGTGCATATTCTGTGATCCTGCCTTATAAATACAAGTTTGAGCCTTAGAGAACCAATCTCAGGAATGCAGAAGGAGGCGTGTATAGGGAAGTGCGACACATTTTGTAACAGTAAAGAAAGGAAACGCTGTGAATATCCATAAATAAGAGAACAGATAAATAAAATGTGGTATAGAGAAGGCTGGATACATTCAGCTTTGAACTAGATCTATATACAACAACATGGAGGGAGCTCAAAAACAATGCTAAGTGGGGAAAATATTTAGATTTGCACTTAGAAAACAATACTGCGCACTATTTGTAGATGTCTGGAATAAATATAGAGGTAAAAAGTGATAGTCTCCAAACAATGTATACAAATGGCCAATAATAACATGAAAAGACGCTCAGTAGCAGTTGGCTTTAGGGAAATACAAATCAAAACCACAATTATCCCTCATACCCACTAGGATGGCTATTTTTAAAAAGAGGAGGGAAATAGAAAAGAAGAAGTGTTGGTGAGGATGTGGAGAAACTGAAACCCTTATACATTGCTGGTGGGAATTTAAATGGTGCAGCTGCTGTGAAGAAGAGTTTGGCAGTACCTCAAAAAGTTAAATATAGTGTTACCATATGACACGATTCCACGTATAGGTATATACCCAAAAGAACTGAAAACAGGTACTCAAACAGGTACTTGCACGTGGATGTTCATAGCAGCACTATTCCATCAATTGAGGAATGGATAAAACAAAATGTGGTATATGCAAACAAGGGAATATTATTCAACCATAAAAAGGAATGAATACTGATGCATGCTACAACATGGATGAACCTTAGACACGCTATGCCAAGCAAAATAAGTGAGAAACAAAAGTTCATATGTTATTTGATTCCATTTATATGAAATGTCCAGCAAAAGCAAGTCCATAGAGACAGAAAGTAGATTCGTGGTTGTCAGGGACTGAGGAGAGGGGAGATTCAGGAGACATAGGGTTTCTTTTTGGATAACCGAGATGTTCTGGAATTAGATAGTATTGATGGCTATACGGCATTGTGAATATAATAATCACCAGTAAATTGTGTGCTTTAAAATGGTAAATTTTATGTTGTATAAATTTCATCTCAATAGAAGATTTTCTCTAATGATAAATGAACTGGTAGGATATATATCTATTCCATGATAATAGTTGTCACTAGGGGTGGCCAAAGGTGGAATGTGGGACTGAGGTGGTGGGAAGAGGAGATGTTAGCTATGCTGGTAATGTTTTATTTATTTTATCTATTAAAAAAGCACTGGGAGAGTGTATATTCCGGGCAACTTGAATCTGTGTTTCCTGGTTACAATCCTCACACTTGCCCTAAGTAAACCCTCTACTTACGTATATTCTTTAAAGCCCTGGAAGCAAATTTAACAAAATATTAAGTTTTAAAATCTGAATGGTGAGAATGTCAGTATTTATTATATTACCCATAGCATTTGCTATGATTTTCACGTTTTTTGAAAATAAATCACAGCAGATACAAAAGGCCTGGGTACAACTGAAATGGGCCCAAGGGGCATGGGCTCAGGTTGAAAAGAGCTGCTTTCTTGTCCAGCTCAGACCCCTGCTTTGCCTCCTAAGATCCCACTGGATCCAAGACCCTCTAGTTTGTGCAGTCTTTCTGTATAGCCTCCACTGGCCCCTCTTGATCAAAGTCATCATTATACTTCTGATTTAGCAAGAATGTCAAAGTTCTCAAGTCCACAGTAACTCGTGATCATACCTTTGCCCTTCTGACTCCTCCTTGAGTCTAGACACAAATCCTCTTGCCTGTTGTTAGAGAACCTTCTGCCACCAAGTTCACCTAAAGATTGCTCAAATTTAGGTCCAGAAAAAAATGAAAGAGAGCCATTTCTGTTTCTGTCAACACGGTAACTGGTTAATGTGGAACTGGACAGAAGACCTTGACCTTTCTTAAAATGTTTATTATTTTTTCTGAACATACACACCAGTGTGCTGGGAAGAGATCATCTCTGATTACCAGGCCTCATAATAACTGAATGACAGATGGAAACCAAAGATTGCTTCTCCAGTGGTCTAGTGTAGATGCAGGCAAACTATAGCCAAGAATGGCCCACTCTCTGCTTTTGTAAATAAGGTTTTATTGTAATACAACCACACTGTTATTTATTTATTGTCTGTGGCTGCTTTTATATTGCATTGGCAGAGGTGAATAGTTGCAACAGAGACTGAATAGTCCACAAAACCTAAAACAATTAGAATTTTTCCCTTTACAGGAAAAGTTTGCCAACCCTGGTAGTGGTTAAGAATAAGGGCTCTGAACTCCAAATACCTTTGGAAGGTAAATAAGCATGGAAGATCTTCTTATCTTCTTCTTTTAGAGTAAAAATGACACTGAGAAGCAGAGAAATGAAATAGAAAGTCAAGATGACAAAGCCAGTTACAGAATTGGTGTTAAGGGTGTAGACTCTGGAGTTAAATGCCATTTACTCACCATACGTCCTTGGGTCTGTTATTAAAACATAGCTGTTGCCTCAATTCTAAAAGTGTTCTTGAGAAGAGTAAATGAGATAACCCAGTTACTTCATCGGTAAATATTTAGTGGACTCCATTCTGGGCTGTGCACTGTTTGAGGTGTTAGTGGTGAAACAGCAAACATGAGGGACAAGATCTCTGTCTTCACAGAGCTTGTAGCTTAGGTGGGGAGATGGTAAATAATAGCAAATCAACAAAGGACACAGTCCAGTATTGAGGTGGCTGTGGCTGGGGCTGGGAATAGGAGGTGGTGGCAGGGGAGGTGAGACCGGGAGAAAGATGGAAGTTGAGAATTTCCTATAGCTGGGAGGTCAGGAAAGGCTCTGAGGAGAGGTTATTTGAGCTGATGCCTCCATGACAAAAAGGAGCCAATCCTGCAGAGATTTGGTGGCAGAGGAAACAGCCAGCACAAATGTCCTGGCCTGGCAACAAGGTGCCATGGTTGGGAGGGAAAGGACACTGTGCTGGAGCATCATGGGTGAGGAGGAGAGAAGCAGGAAAGGGGGGTGGAGAGGCGAACAGCATCAGATCCCACGGGGCCTCATCCAGTTGTGGCAAGGAATTGGGATTTGTGCAGTGGAAGCTAGTGGAGGTTTCAGGCAAGAGAGTCAGTGCTAAGATCTAGGATAACCATTCAGAAGATCCTTCTGGCTGCTGTAATGCAGTGAGATTGTATTGTGTAGGTACTGGTTGCAGCAGGGAGACCAGTTAGCAGGTTTATTGCACTACTCCAGGTGAGAGATGATGACAGCTTAGGCTGGGACAGTGGCAGACAGGCAAGGTGAAGAGAAGTAGATGGATAAGTTAACACTGTTGGAAGATTGGATGAAATGTGGTAATATGTGGGAAATATTTAGCACAGGGGCCAGGGTTATAGTATCATCAGCCTCCCTATCATCATTATCACCACCAGCACCACCTCCACTATCACTCCAGCCATCATCGTCACTGTTATCACCACCATCACCACTGTCATTACCACCATCCCACCATTATCATCTTGGGAGAGACAGTGTAGCATTATGGATAAGAGTATATACTCAAGCTATGCTACTTGTATTCAAACCCCAGCTCTACTACTTACAAGTTCTATGACCCTGAGCAAATTACACCTCCTCTCTGTATCTCAGTTACCTCTGCTGTAAAATGGGGTGATCGTAGTATTTTCCTTATAGGACATTGTGAAGTGCCATAATGCAATCATCGGATAGTAAACCCTAAACTGTTGCTGTTATTTGGGAACTGGTATAAGGTACCATGCTTGGTAGAGAGTTGGTGAACTTTGCTAAAGTTCTGACATTCTGTGGATATCCTCCTTAGAGACTGGAAACAAATCCCTGCTTATGTAACCCATTGACTGATGAGGCTGATGGTGAGGCCTCTCTCCCTGACCTCTGAAATACCACTGTTTCAGAGAGACAAGACAGCCCGCTGTTTGTCAGAACATTTTAGCTTCAGGCTTTTAAATCAGCATTCCAAATATTTAAAGGCAAAGAAAGTATGTATTGGAATTGCCACAGAAAAGAGTGTTGAGGTTCTGTGCTTGCTTCAAATAGCTCTGTCTGTGGGGGTTGGCAGATGTTCTTCAGGAGGCATTACCTCTTAAAGGGAGGCTTGGCAAGGGCATTTTATTTATCCACTGTAGGCAGATTCTCATTTCAAGTGTCGGGCTGCAGGGTTAGCTAGAGCTTCCTGAGTATTTCAACTATGGGCTTTGAACAACCTGGGCCAAATGTGGGAGCATCACTGTCTCTGTCATGCCCTCTACAGGCAGGCTGCTGGAGCCAGGGGACTAGCTTCCAGGAGGTGAGAAAAGCCCTCCAGTTATACACTCACCCGGAGCTCAGATAGCTTGCATGAGAGTCCATGTTCACTGCCAAAGACATGTCTTCCACAGGCCCTGGACGGAGGGCAATTGTACCATACAAAAGTCTGTCCCAGGCTGGGTGTGGTGGCTCACGCCTATAATCCCAGCACTTTGGGAGGCCGAGGTGGGAAGATCACTTGAGGTTAGGAGTTTGAGACCAGCCTGGCCAACATGACAGAACCCCATCTTTACTAAAACTACAAAACTTAACCAGGCATGGTGGCACGCACCTGTAATCCCAGCTACTCAGGAGGCTAAGCAGGAGAATCCCTTGAACCCGGGAGACAGACAGAGGTTGCAGTGAGCCAAGATCATACCACTGCACTCCAGCCTGGGCGACAGAATGAGACTCCTCTCAAAATAACAAATAGATAAATAAATAAATAAATAAATAAATAAATGTCCCAGAGAAACAGCGGTGTATGTACCACTCCACCCACAAACAAATAGATAGATAGATAAATAAATAAATAAATAAATAAATAAATAAATAAATGTCCCAGAGAAACAGCGGTGTATGTACCACTCCACCCACAACCATACAAGGGATCTCTTTAACCTTTCTGTATAACAAAAAGGAAGACCAGTAGCAACATGTGGTAAAGATGTGCCGTAACCCAGAATGGATCTTCTCCTTCCACTAAGAAATAGGCTCCCACAGATGGCAGGTTTTACTGCTGGACCAGAGTCAGTTCTTATGCCTGAGGGCTGGGACTTTTAGAACTATGGCAGCTCTGGGTATCTTTTCTTACTACTTAGCTGGACAAATTGTTTCCTAGCTTTTAAATTAGGGAGAGACAGGTTGATGGAGTATAATGAACACCCAACTTGGTTTTTGTGTTTTGTTTTGGTTTTTTTTTTTTTTTTTTTGAGATAGAGTCTCACTCTGTCACCCACGCTAGAGTCCAGTAGTGTGATCTCGGATCACTGCAAACTCCGCCTCCCAGGTTCAAGTGATTAACCTGCCTCAGCCTCCCTAGTAGCTGGGATTACAGGCTCCTGCCACCGCACCTGGCTAATTTTTGTATTTTTAGTAAAGACGGGGTTTCACCATGTTGGCCAGGCTGGCCTTGAATCCTGACCTCGTGACCCACCCACCTTGGCCTCCCAAAGTGCTGGGATTACAGGCGTGAGCCACCGTGCCTGGTCATGAACACCCAACTTTTAAACCAGTCATAGATGGAGTAAAATCTAAATTTTACCTTTTAGTAGCTGCCACAATAAGCAAGTCACTTAACCCTTCTGAGTCTCAGTTTCCTCATCAGTAAAATAGGAATAGCAACACTTATATTCATGGTTGTAAATATAACAATGTACATGAAATGAAAAATCTTACTGGTACAGCAATGTTGTTGTTTTTTCTGTGGTACTTCACATACATCTTGGCTTCTGAGTAGTACCTGCAAGATCTTGAGGTTAGGGTATGCCTTTTTTTTTTTTTTTTTTTTTTTTGAGACAGAGTCTCACTTTGTCGCCCAGGCTGGAGTGCAGTGGCATGATCATGGCTCAGTGCAGCCTTGACCTCCCCGGGCTCAGGTGATATTCCTATCTCAGCCTCAGCCTCCCAAGTTGCTGGGACTACAGGAGTGTGCCACCATGCCCAGCTTTTTTTTCTTTTCTTTTCTTTTTCTTCTTTTGTAGAGACAGGGTTTTGCCACGTTGCCCAGGCTGGTCTCGAACTCATGGGCTCAAGAAATTTGCCCACCTTGGCCTCCCAAAGTGCTAGGATTATGGGCGTGAGCCACCATATCTGGCCAGGGTACGCTCTTCATTTTCAAATTTCTGCTTTACTAGCAACAGCAGACATTTACTGAGCGCTTGGTAAGTGACAGACTGTCACTGAGTGCATTCATGTGCGTTTAATCCTCACAACAGCCATGCAAGGTGAAGATTATAATCCCCCATTACACATGAGGTTCAAGCAGGTGAGGCAGCTTGCCCAGGTCACAAGCAAGAAAGTGGTAGAGCTGAGATTTAAACCTGGCCAACTCAGTTCATGCCCTTAACTCATAAACACCCTGCTATCTCTTAAAATGTTCATGCCCAGTAATTGACATGGCTCCTTGTGATGTTGTAGCATGAATCAGTCATACAGAGATGGTGGTTGTCCTTTGCTTCTTGATTTCTAGGAAGTCTGTATATATTGCAGAGATTGGTGTTGAAATGGATACGAGTTGTAAATATATTTTCCCAGTTTGTCGTTTGTCTTTGCTTATATTTTCCTTGTTGTTCTTGTTTGCCATGTAAACGTGTTTAAACTGATTTTATCTTTTTATATTTTAGGATACAAATTTTATCAATCTTTTCTGGCTTCTGGACTTTGAGTCATAGTTAGCAAGGTCTTTCCTACACTAGGGAATGATCCATCTTCTTCTTGTACTTTTACGTTTTCATATTTACATCTTTGATGTATTTGATGCTTATCCTGGTATACAATGTGAAAAAAATTAAAAAATTAAAAAAAAACACTTTTTAAACACTCAGATAAAATTACCCTATCCAAATGTGGTTAGAGTTGGCATATGAAGAATATTTGGGGTAGTGAATTTTCATTTAAGAAAAAAAGCAGATTTATTGGTACCATTGGGTGACAAGCAGTGAGTTCTTCACAGTTCTAATTAGAAGACCTTTAGTCTGAAACTTTGGTAGGGGTTTTCCTATGTGCTGAGCTGGTAAAGTGTAAAATGGGAGGTTCAGGAGTGGGCAGCTAAACAAATGAAGCTTTTGGAGGTAGCTTTGGATACTTAGGAGATCCCTGACTCCCTATGCCATCAGCCTCCAAAAACTCACCTGTGAAACATTCTTGACATTTTCCCACTTTCTTCTCTTTGTCATTGTTATGAAATAATTCCTTAGCCCTCATGGGTTTGTTTTTGGCCAAAGTGTACGACTGTATCAAAATGTTACTATGCTTGTCTCCTAGTTTCAAAGACCTTATGATCTTGTTGAGGGAAGCAAGACTTAGATATATAACATAAATCCTGAACAGTGCAAAAAAGTAAGAAGGCAGCTATTCATTTTTGTGGTAGAGGCTCTTTTGTATATATATGAATCAAAATGCTTCCAGTTGTGACAGAAACATAGCTCAGATTCTTTAAGCAAATAGAGAATTTATGCTTATGTAACAGAAAAGACCAGGTGTCATGCTTATGTAACAGTCAAGCCCAACCTTCAGGCATGGCTGGATCCAGGTGCTTATTTTTGCTTAGGAATCTATTTCTCTCCTCACTTCTAAGCTTTACATTTATTCCTTGTTGCTTTCATTCTCAGAGATGCTCTCCCCTTCTGGTGGAAAGATGATCACAAACAATGAGTTCCAAGCTTACCCCCTTCTAACTTAGGGATACTTTCTTGTCTAGTTCCTCTTGCAAAAATCCCAAGCCTGGTTCTCATGCCTCTTCCTGAACCAGTTACTAGAAGGAAGAACCAATTACTAGAAGGAACTGAACCAGTTACTAGAAGGAAGGGTTGCTGATTGGTCAGTCCTGAGTCACATGTACTCCTAAAGAAACTGATAGCAGGCTCAGTTCCATTTTAACCATAAGCTCTGAGAATTGGGGAGAGGCAGTTTCCCTAAAGAAAGTTGTAGAGACATGATTAGAAAAGGGAGGAACTAAAGCTGAGTGAGCCAAAGCCCCAGAATGCACCACAGTATGAGCTGCTTGTTCTCCAAGCTCTTAAATAATTGGCTCCAGGTGGCCAGCATCGCAAACAATGAAAGTCTTGAATAGAGTAGATAGACTCTGTTAAGCCTATAAAAATGAAGCCTCACTGAGTTGCTGTCATGTGATAAGAGCAATAACTTTAGTCAATTCTCAACTGCATTACAAAATAAAACTAAACAAACAGAAAATGTTGCTGCCTATTGCTGATGATGGGTTTCTGAGATCCTAAATGGAATTTGTCAGAAAAGCTATCATCATGTAATTGGCATTTGTCAAATACCAAATCCCAGCAGAAAAGAACATAGAGAGGGATTGTTTCCCTCTTCCCAACCGCTGACTATGGTTTGGAAAAAGAATGAGGTCTCAAATTGGGCTGGATTCTTAAATTGGTGCTTTTGTGAATGTCATCTTAGAACTGATTCCACACCTGAATATTCTATAGCTTGTGAAGAATGTGGCATGGAGTGCAGGGATCTCTGTAAATGGAGTGGCATGGCTACTTTGTTGGCTGTGCCAGGGATATTAGCTGACATTTACCATGCCTGGCACTGTGCCCTATGCCATCCATGCATCATCTCATGCAGTTTTCACAATAGCCCTATGAGGGAGGTACTCTTTTCATCCCCATTTTATAGGCGAGGAAACTGAGGCTCAGAAAGATGACTCACTCACCTGGGGTCTCAGAGCAAATTACTGGTAGAATCAGAATCCAGACTGGGACTGCTAGACTCCAGTATATGGGTTCCTAGCAGTGCTCCATAATTAACTGGCTTGTGTCACCCTGACCTTGTCACCTCACAGAGTTTCTTCACTCTTTTTTACAGTGTACGTTGTTTAACAAAATCTTTAAACAGTGATGCCACTAAAGTGTTTTACTCTGAGAATCCTGTTGTATCATTAGCTCTTAATGATGGGCTATAAATGAACTCCCTAGATTTTTCTAATCCATTCCTTCCCACCATTTCCAGAAAACACCCTAAACAATTACTAAAATGGACTGGATAGTAGTTCATTCCTTTCATTTTATCTTTAGGAAAGAAGGCAAGGAGACGGACCAAGCTGACCAAGCTGGCCATTAGCTCTGAACTTAATAATTGCCAATAATCTTCAAAAATAGTATTGAGCTGTGAACCCTGGTAATTACATAGTAGTGTGTAAATGGTTCAAAGGCTAGGCTTTTAAGCAAATTTGGATTTACATCATAATCCTGGCACTCTGACCTCAAAGAAGTAAAGGTAAAGCCTGACTGAATCTCAGTTTCCTCATCTATAAAGGGAGTCATTAGAAGGATTGAGCTCTAAAGGTTGTGCTGGGGATTAAAGGAGATGATACTTACAAAGTGCTCAGCACAATGCTGCCCCTAATTGTGATCAAAAAAGCGTGGCTGCTAGTAATGCAACCATTTATTATTACTATTACTATTATTATGTCCCGTTCTTACTCCTTCCCCCTCCAAAATAAATACCACCACAACAAAATCTCCATTTCTATCACTGACATTTTGTAAACATCTTTTTCTTTGCAGTGGTTTGCAAAGCACCTTGCAATTTCCTCTCTTCTTAATTCCTGGAATTCTGTTTGAACTTGAATTGCTTAAAGCTCTCTGTTCAGCACACTATCTCTTGTGTTTTTTCCTCTGATGTCCACAGGCTTTGAAACAGTAGCTTTTCCATAATCTTTGACAAAAGTTTGCACTAACTCCCTGAAGGATTGGTGGTTTTAGTACGGCCTTCTTGGCCTTCTCGTCCATCTGGCTCTCTGGCTCATTCTGTTTTGTTTATTTGTTTTCTTTTCCTCAAGATCTTTTCTCTTTGCTTAGTTTTTTAAAGGGGAATCCCTTGAAAGTCTCCTCTAAAATATTCTTACTCCCCTTTTCAAGATTAAGCTGTTATCTTGGTGACAGGTACTGACAAATACCACATAGACTCACAAATGGTCATGTGGTTTGGCTCACAGATTAGTGCCTTTTTCAGGTGCTAATTATCCCCTGGGCAGTTACAAAAGCTCTGTCATAAAAAGTTGATTATTTATGGCAACCCTGGTTCTGGCAGTTAAAATAACCTGGGGTCTAGTTATTTGGGGTTTTCTTTCTCTCCCCGAGGAACATCTCTGGAATTCATTTATGGCAAAAGAAACACACAAGGGCACATATCAGCTTTTTAATCAAGATAACCTCTCATCTGTAGAGCATTTCATAGATTCCGAAGCACTTCCAAGTCCACAATCTCCTAGTGAACTTGATTCTGGGAGCCAGTCAGATGTGTCTTTCCAGGCAAGGTGGAAAGGGAGGAGGAGAAAAGTGAGAGCAGGAGGCTGGGCTGTGGGGTTGGATTTTGAGGTGATCAGCAGTCTGGCAGATGCAGTTAGGATATGCCTGGCTGGACCATAACAAGATGGAGAATTGGGACTCCTGCTTTCTGGTGCCTTTTTCAGTCATGCTAATAACAAATGACCTGTGATAGGATTTCACAAGACTCAGAGAGAACCTCAATCATTAAACAAGCCTTTATACATTCATTTGAGCTGTTGTCTTTTTTCCCTCTTATGTTTAAGAAATCCATTTATATTGTAACATTTTACTCTGCATCTGCTGCAAGAGGAAACTGTAGGATAATAATGATTGCTTCCTGATCAAAAGTAGGTGAATTCCTAGCAGAGGTCATTGGAAAGATATATGGGGAGGAAAAGTGGAATATTTCTTCTTTTAGTTTTGATAGTGTTCCAAAGAAGAAGAAACAAATTTGAAGAAACTGATGGTTTACAATATTTACAGAAACACCACTACCAAAATGCCTTGGTTCTATCAGCAGCTGTGTGCACCTCAGTTCCATTACCTCTCCCCTTTTTTTATAAAAATAACATAACCACGTGGCCCATGATTGGGAGACCTTCCTTCTGATACACCGTGATTTTTTTTTTTTTTTTTGAGACAGAGTCTCGCTCTGTCACCCTAGTTGGAGTGCAGTGGCATGTTCTCAGCTCACTGCAACCTCCACCTCCCAGGTTCAAGCGATTCTCGTTGCTCAGTCTCCCAAGTAGCTAGGATTACAGGTGCCTGCCACCACACGTAGTTAATTTTTGTACTGTACTTTTAGTACAGACAGGGTTTCACAATGTTGCCCAGGCTGGTCTTGAGCTCAGGCAATCCACCTGCCTTGGCCTCCCAAAGTGCTAGGATTACAGATGTGAACCATTGCACCTGGCCACAACCGTGATTTTTATTTTGTATATTTTCCCTGCCAAGCTTTTCCACATATATATTTCATATATATATAGTATATTTATATATTTATACACATACACATACATATATCATAGGTGTCCTCATAAACAGTTTTCATCCTGCTTTTTATTAACTTAGCATGTTCCCATATTGCTTGGCTTCATGAGTACACTTGTTTATGCAGTGTTCGTGCAGTAGATGGCCTATAATCTAATTAAACATCCCCTATTGCCTGACATTTGGATTTCAGGGCAATTAGTGCAGGCCCTGGAGCCAGCCTGACCCAGATTTCCTGCTGTGCCACTTCCTAGCTGTGCGATCTTGAAGGCTTGCTTTCTTCATCTGTGCCATGGGAATGATAATACTTTCCTGAAAGGGTTGTTTAGAGGAGAATAATGTATATAAAGCATTTAACATAGTTCCTGGTACATAGTGTATTCTTCATACTTAGTAGCTAGTATATTATTATTTCTAATTATCACTATTTAGATGACAGTACACTGAAAATCTTTTCTTCTTTTAGATTATTTTCTTTTCTTCTGAGACAGAGTCTTGCTCTGTCGCCCAGGCTGGAGTGCAGTGGCGTGATCTCAGCTCACTGCAACCTCTACCTCCCGGGTTCCAGTGATTCTCCTGCCTCAACCTCCCGAGTATCTAGTACTACAGGCTTGCCCCACGATGCCCGGCTAATTTTTGTATTTTCAGTACAGACAAGGTTTCACAATGTTCGCCAGGCTGGTCTCAAACTTCTGACCTCAGGTGATCCACCCACCTCAGCCTCCCAAAGTGCTGGGATTACAGGTGTGAGCCCAGCCATTGGATTATTTTCTTCTGGTAAAGTCACACATGTAGGGATATCGGGCTAAGATATTTGCATATTTGTATTGCTGTTGGTAGATATTGACATCTCTTGATATCACCGTAGTTTTTACATCATCAATGGTTCTACACATGCCATTTTCACTTACAACCTCACTGGCATTGACCAGAAATGATAATTTTTAAGTTACATAATTTAGTGTTAAATATGATACCTGGAGAAACTGTACCCTCACCAGCAAGAAATTGTAACTTTCTAAGTTGAATAACTTAGTTTGTTATCATGATACCTTGTGATCTGCTCATATTGGAAAAGTAGAGAGGATAGTATAATTAGCACCTGGTCACCATCATCCTGCTTCAACAATTACTAACTTCTTCCCAATCTCACTACACTGTGTTTTTAGGAGTATTTTAAGCAAACCTTGGCCATATATCACTTTACTCATCAGTACTCTGCTATACCTCTCTACCTGATAAGGACCCTTGCTTTTTTTTTGTTTGTTTGTTTGTTTGAGACAGGGTCTCTCACTCTGTTGCCCAGACTGGAGTGCAATGGCCCGATCACTGCTCACTGCCCTCACTGCAGCCTCTGTCTCCCAGGCTCAGGTGATCCTCCCACCTGAGCCTCCCAGGTAGCTGGGATTACAGTCATGTACCTACTAAACCTGGCTAATGTTTTGTATTTTTTTTGTAGAGATAGAGTTTCACCATGCTGCTCAGGCTAGTCTCAAACTCCTGGGCTCAAGTGATCACCCACCTTGGTCTCACAAAGTGCTGGGATTACAGGCATGAACCACCACTTTTTTTTCATAAGTCACCATCCCTTATCCCATCTGACAAGTTTAATAATAGTTCCTCAATGTTATCTAATCTTCAGTCCAAAGTTGAATGTCCTCATATGCAAATTTTACTTCAGACTGCACATGAGGTGATATTGAAGAATTCTTGTTAATTTGTCTCAAAGACGTCCTTGTACAGTTAACTTGTTTGAATCAGTATCCCAACATGGTCCACTCATTCCTTTCTTTCCTTTTTTTTTTTTTTTTTTTGAGACGGAGTCTCGCTCTGTCGCCCAGGCTGGAGTGCAGTAGCGTGATCTCGGCTCACTGCATGCTCCGCCCCATCTGGTTCATGTCATTCTCTTGCCTCAGCCTCCCAAGTAGCTGGAACTACAGGTGCCTGCCACCACGCCTGGCTAATTTTTTGTATTTTTAGTAGAGACGGGGTTTTACCATGTTGGCCAGGATGGTCTCGATCTCCTGACCTCGTGATCCTCCCACCTCAGCCTCCCAAAGTGCTGGGATTACAGGCGTGAGCCACTGCGCCCCGCCTCTTGCCTTCTTTTTTAAGAGACAAGGTCTTTACTATGTTACCCAGGCTGGTCTCAAACTCCTGTGCTCAAGTGATCTCTTGCCTCAGCTTTCCAAGTAGCTGGGACTACGGGCATACACCACTGTGCCTGACTGGTCTACCCATTTCTTATCATTGTTATAGTGAAAAACCTCGCTTTTCCCCCCTTTTTTTACCCTCTTGATGAGGAAACCAGGTCATTTTTCTGGCAGAATATTTTCTAGCCAGGATTCAGGTATGCTTTCTCATGATGTGTTTTAATGTTTTCCTCCATCCCCTTTTTCTCTAAAGTGGTGAGTAGATCTGGAGGTTTGATAAGCATCTTCCTTAATTTTAGCAGGAAGTTATTTTGAGGGCACAACACATCCTCACAATCCCTCCCTGGGTAGAGTCTTATACAGCTGACCAGATACCAGTTGTTACTGGCCTCCCCTGGTAGTAGTAGAACAGCACAAAAATTCAATTGACCGTTAAACTGGTTGGTCAATAGAAGCTGAATGTAGGAATAAGTGATGATATTAGCTTAGGCTGAGTGCAGTGACTCACCCCTGTAATCCCAACATTTTGGGAGGTCAAGGGGAGAGGATCGCTTGAACCCAGGAGTTTGAGACCAACCTGGGCGACATAGTGAAACCCCATCTCTACAAAAACCAAAAAAATTAGCCAGGTATGGTGGTGCACGCCTGTCGTCCCAGCTACTTGGGAAGCTGAGGTGGAAGGAATGCTTGAGCCCAGGAGGTCAAGGCTATAGTGAGCCACAACTGCACCACTGACCTCCAGCCTGGATGACAAAATGAGATCCTGACTGAAAAAAAAAAAAAACAAGAAAGAAAAGAAAAGAAAGTTGCACCAGGTGCAGTGGCTCATGCCTATAATCCCAGCATTTTGGAAGGCTAAGGCAGGAGGATTGTTTGAGCCCAGGAGTTCAAGACCAGCCTAGGTAATGTAGTGAGACCCCCATTTCTACAAAAAAATAAAAATTAGCCAGGCGTGGTGGTGCATCTGTAGTCCCAGCTAATCAGGAGGCTGAGATGGGAGGATCACTTGAGCCCAGGAGGTCAAAGCTGCAATGAGCCACAATTGCACCACTGCACTCCAGCCTGGGAGACAAAGCTAGACTCTGTCTTAAAAAAAAAACAAAACTGCCACCTGGTAGAACATGGTTAATTAAGTGTTAGTAATAAGAATTGTTAGAACTCAAAAGAATAAACTAGCTCCACAGGGCTGGGTTGACCTAGGAAAGCTTCTCAGAAGAAAAACTTGGTCTGAGATTTGAATAATGAGTAGTATTTTAAAACATGGAGAAGAATGAAGGAGGGAGTATTCTAGACCTGAGTTCAAAGATACACAAAGCTTTTTAAATGTCAACCAATTGGTCCTCTTATGTTGATAGCCCTTGATACATACCTTCTGTGCCTTTTCCTTTCTTTTGTTCTTTAATTCATTCAACAAATATTTATTGAGTGCCTATTATAAGCCAACCTTTTTGTGGCCTGGGGAATGTGTTCATGAGGCACCCTAGTTTTATGGTAAAAACATCAGCTGGGAATCAGAAGACTTTAGTCTTCTCTTAAGGCCTGTTTTTAGAATAGAAGTACAAAAAAATTCTTTAAGGTTATTGTTGCTGTCAGTATCTCTAGATAGAGACTTTGGCAGCTCAGACAGAGGATGTAGCATACTGTCACCTTTCCTGGGAAGAAAGGACTTGTGCTGTTTGAATGAAATAGTTTTTTTCCTTACCTTCTTTCCTCTCTCTTTATTCTTTCTTGTGGGAGCACTTTATCCTTTGAGCTCCAAAAGCAAAGCTGGAAACCCATGAAACAATATTTGCCACGACCCTGGGCAAAGATACAAATGAAAACAAGCAGAATTCTTTAGCATCCAGACAGTTCACCTTTGTTCATATTCCAAGCGCGTGGGATGGCAGCAGGGGTGCAGGGGAGGTTTACCTGTGGTTATCCTGCTGAAAGAGGTGTGCTCATTCTCACGAAAAAGAATTGATCTTGAGACTGAAAATGGCTTATGGTAGGGTGGGTGGCTGAGAACAGAAGACATTGTTAGCATTTTTGACATATTCATACATCTTGAGCAGCAGCTCAACTTCTATCAGTTTGATCCAGGTCTTTTTTCCTTTGAATTCAATTCTATCAGCATCTATTGAGTGCTTGCTGTGTGCAATACTAGTCATTTCAAGAGGAGGAATTTAGCTTCCTTTCCCATTATCTCCACCAGCCCCCTCACTCCAGAAGCACTTCAAATAAGCTTACAAGCTAAGTATGTACACTGTAGTTGCTGTGCAAGCGTAGCTTTGAGATGGCCACCCTGCCACCCTGAAGTCCCTCTCTTCTTCTTTGTCCTCTCCTATCGCATAAAATTCAGAATTTTCAGGAGAATTTCAGAATTTTCAGTAGAGTTTCAGAATTTTCAAGATAGAAGGAAACTGAGGGTCACCCAGTTCTGTTTGGTAACAAATGTGTTCCACTTCTTCCCCTAGCCAGAGTCCCAGGACAGAGGGTTAGCTCATAATGTCTTTGGCTCCTCTTTTATCCGTAACCTCCCGAGTATAAAATGTAAGTGATTAATGTTCCACAAGACTTGGATTGAAAAAGTTTAATCCAGTGCATTCTGTTTGATCAAAACAGGGTCCAGGAAAGTTAAATGACTTGTCCATAGCTGCCACAGTCTGTGGGTAAACAGGGACCAAAACCCAAGGCCACTTGATCCCCCATGCATAGCCTTCCTCTAAAGCCACTTGCCCATGGTGTGGACATGATTGCCCTGTGGGTATGGGGCACGCCGGGGCCAATGACACGCTATCTTTGGGAAAGGGTGTAGCTTTGTGGTTAAGACCATCAACATTCTGGCAGACTAAGTAAGTTCTGGCATGGCTATTTAGTAGCTGTGTGACCTTGAGCAAGTTACTTATCTTCTCTGAGCCTCCATGCCCTCATTTATAAAACAGGGCAATACCCTCTTCAGCAGGTTGTGAGGATTCAGTAAAGTAATACATGTCAGATACTTGTCACAGGTCTGGCGTAAGGCAAATGGCACCTAACATTATTTTCTAAATTTTCAGCACCCAGATGTGAACTTCCCAAGTCATAATGGTTCTTTCTGTTCCATCTGAAGTGAACTCAAATCTGTCTTTATCACTCCATTTGTTGAAAGAGAATCTGATATGGAACTTTTTGCTTGGAAGATGTGCCACACATGTAGTCTACTGTTAGAAATTGTTTAAAAATAAGAGTTTCAGAGCTGTCTTTCCGACTGGTTGGTTGGTTCCTGGGTTTTGAAGAGACTTACCTCCTTGTTCTGTTTGGGACCATAATAAACCTAGCTACTGTTTATGAAATTATTCCTATGTGGTAGCCCCTGAACCAGGCTTCTCTCTAATCTTCACCTCCACCCTTTGAAGTAGGTGCTATTCGGTCCTAATTGCAGTTGAGGAAACTGAGGTTCTGAGAGACTGAGTAACTTGCTTGATAGTTGAAGATATTTTGGTGGTTCTCCCTCGTGGAAGGTAGAGGAGCACACTGTGCTCTGCAGTTGTCTAGATGTGAGATTATGTCTAGGGTGACTCTAGCACTTGGGGTTGACACCTGACAGGGACTTGAGTGAACACCCAACCCCCTGGTTGATCAACAGGGGAAGCTGGTGAGCAAAGAGGTCACGGGACTGGACCCAAGTCAGCGCTGCTTCTCATTCAGTGTTCTTTCAGTCACATCATATGGGCTCAAATCCTTGACCCTTGCATCATAGGCTCTGGCCTCAGGACTCCCTGGTTTGTGACTACGCTGTGCATTAATGTTCCACTTGAGAACTGGAACTTCAGGTTCTAGAAGCAAAGTGCTTGTATTTGAACCCCAGCTCTGCTACTTACTAGCTGTGTGACTTTGGGCAAGTTGCTTGAATGCTCTGTGCCTCAGTTTCTCCTACTATAGAAGTACTCATTTCATAGGATTGTTCTAAGGATTACTTGAGATACTTCATTAAAGTCAAAGAACAGTGCCTGGCAGAGAACAAACACCTCATCAGCTCTCAGCATCATTTATTGAGCTCTCATCACTTGCCCGGCGTCTTTTGGCAATGGGGATGTAGCCTTGTACAAAAGATTCATGATTCTTGTGGAGCATATAGTCTAGTAGGGGAAACAGATGCTAGAGAATGATGAAGATTATGATTTATTAAGTAATTCTAGTGCTATTTGTTATTTATGGGGCATTATTTAGAAGTTGCTGCAAGGTATCTTTGTTTTTAGTTCTAATTCTTATAAATGGACAACATTAATGTAAATATTTTGGGTAAGAAGTTTGGCCAGGGTTGCACAGAACCCTCAGCTTTGAGAAGCCCGTGGTTTAGCATCTCATGCCAGCAACCATCTATGTGTGTATTTTTGTTTTGTTTTTTAGAGATGGAGTCTTGCTGTGTCACTCAGGCTGGAGTCTAGTAGTGGTACAATCATAGCTCACTGTAACCTCCAACTCCTGGGCTCAAACCATCCTCTTGCCTCAGCTTCTAAAGGAGTTAGGACTACAGGAATGCACCATCATGCCCTCCTAAATTTTTACATTTTGTATACAGACAGGATCTCACTATGTTGGTCAGCCTGGTCTTGAGCTTCTGGCCTCAAGTGATCCTCTTGCCTCAGCTTCCCAAAGTACTGGGATTACAGACATCAGCCACCATGCCCAGCCAGTCATCTGTGTTATATCCAGAACAGAATTAGCTATGGCCCTACTACTTAGATGCAAGCAGCCCACCCTCGAAGGGCAGAAGGGAAGCTATGACTGGGCAGAATCCACAAGGCAGCAAGACTTGGTCCACTGAAGGAACAGATAGCTCTCATAGTCATAAGAGGGCTGTAGGAAGAAGACAGGGTAAGAACCAAATGCTGTTGTAAAGATAACACAGGCACTATGTAACCGAGTACCTATTTTTAAGTGACAGTGGTATATTTTAGGCCAGTTCTGTCCTATTTGTAGTCTATCTCCATTTTCCCTCAGTAATTCTTTTCTCATAGTTGATCTTTCCTCTGTTTCAACCTCTTGTTTGTTTTGCCATTTGATATTAAAAGAATCTATATGCATATGCATTTCTTGACAAATGAGTACATTGAGCTTAATTTTCTGATGAGCCCTTATAAAATATTACCATGCTGAACTAACCCAAAATGTGGGCTGCCTATACCAAACGTACTAATTTTAGACAGGGTGCTTTCATCAGTACATAAGATAAGAATTTTTATTTGAAAGCTTTCTTGAAATTAAATAGCATAAAATCAAGATAATACTCCATATACACTTCAGTCTTTGCTGTTTAATAGAATCACAGAAGCATACACATTTATGTTTAAATCACCTTGTTATATGATTCAAGAATCTATCTCTCAGAGAGATCAATTGACTTGCCCAAGACCACAGACTTAATGGCAGGGCCAGATTGTATACCATGTCTTCTTTTTTTTTTTTTAATTTTTTTAGAGGTAGGGTCTCACTCTGTTGCCCAAGCTGGAATGCAGTGGTGTGATCATAGCTCGCTGCAGCCTCAAACTCTTAGGTTCGAGCAATCACCCTGCCTCAGCCTCCTGAGTAGCTTGTGCCATAGGCATATGCCACTGTGCCTGGCTAATTGTTATAATAATAATAAATAATTATTTATTATTATTATTATTGTAGAGAATGGGGTCCTTACTTTGCTGGCCCCCAGGGCTAGTCTTCAAACCTCCTGGGCTCTAGTTGATCCTCACCCCTTGGAAACCCCCCAAAGGTGTTGGGAAATTATAAGGTTGTGAGCCACTTGCACCTGGCCCATGTCTTCTAATTTAGGTCAGTTCACTCTTCACTGTGCTGCTGCTTTTATATATGTGCGACAGTCAAATCCATTTTTGAAATTATAGGGTTAAATCAAAGAATTAATCTCTTTGGAAGCAAGGAGTGTTGGAAAGTTCTCCAAATTCCATCTTTTTTCCTTAATTCATTTCAAAAAAAAAAAAAAAGGAGAAGGATGATTTATTTACCAGAAGGATTAATAATAGCATGGATTACGTGCTAACTGTATGCCTAGAAATCTGACATACATATTATCTCATTGGATTATTCATGTGTCTTTAACTCATTAAAGCCTTGAAACTCTCATATCCCCATTTTATAGATGCTTAAACTGATGTTTGTCATCATTAAGTAAATTGTCCAAAGTCATATAGTTGGCAAGTGAAAACTTGGTATTTGAACCCACGCTTCTCATTCTAAAACAGGGGTGTCCAATCCCTGGAAGAAGAAGAATTGTCTTGGGCCACACATAAAGTACACTAACACTAACAATAGCTGATGAGCTTTAAAAAAATTGCAAAAAAAATCTCATAATGTTTTAAGAAAGTTTACAAATTTATGTTGGGCCACATTAAAAGCCATCCTGGGATGCATGCAGCCTGTGGGCCATGGGTTGGAAAAACTTGTTCTAGAGCTTGTATTCTACGTTCTTCCAGGAAGAAGGACAGAGTGTTGAATATTCCACAAAGAAAATTTTGCTGTAAAGCCAGACTGGGAGGGAAATATCTTATTCTTTTTCAGTTTACTAGCTCTTTACTTTGTAATTTAACCTTCCATATTAAAAGCTTCTCTAGGAAGTGAGAATTAATTTGGGGGAAGGAAGCCTCAATTATTCCTGCTTCCAGCTGGTACAGATGCTTGGCCTCTTCAGGACAGGTAGGAGGGAGAATGTTGGCATCTCTCTACTGAGCTCATAAACTGGAGAAGCATCTAAATTCAGGAATTATGCCAGGTGAGGTGGGGGTGTGGGAGGGAGGAAAAGGATGTGGTGTTTGGGGCCCATAACTCAGGAAATGTGATGGCACCTAATTTCAGAGTGGCATGAGGCAAGCATTTAGGAAAAGAATAGTGAACTATTGTTATGGGTTTTTTTTTTAAATGGGTGGGTTGTTTTTATAAAGTTTTATGAACAGGAAACTGAAGCAAAATGCTGATCCTTTTAGTTTTTGAACTCTGCCAGCATCATTTTATATTTATTTTGAATTTTGATGACAGGCACTTCCTTTAACACTTCTGGGGGTAAAGTGTAACAAGATACCCAAAACTGCATTTCATAACAGCAGAATCCAAATGAAGAGTTGTAGTTTCAGATCTTTTCGATAACACAGTGAGACAGAATTGGATCCCTCCCCAGCCAGGGGAGAAAGAGAACTCTTTCAGTAACTGAGGCAGTCTGCAGAATTTTTTCCCTTTCAAAACATTCTAGAAAATTTGCCTAACATGTGGAAAACCTCTAACATGCATTAAAATGGGATAGGCTGTGGCAAAGAAAATACAGATCAAATTCTCCTCCTCCCATGAATCATAAAAACCCAGCCTTCCCAGCTATTGTTTCTCCTGGAAGATGACTTCATCTTAAAGAAAGTGGTTCTATCTGTTGTGTGTTTTGGATGCACCAAGCCAACGTTTCAGGCATCTGGCTGCCAACTTTGGAGATGTTAAAAGCCTGTTTTGTTCCTGCAGGGCACTCTTTCATTGCCTACCTTGTAAAAGTTATGTCTTATTGCATTTTCCTGGCACCAGAGCAATCCTTGTACCTACCCATTGCATTTGGTTGTTCTGAGCCTGCAGGCAGCACTGGGTTATTAAAGTTCAAGGAGGAATCCACGTGATGTTGGCTTTACAGTTTTAATTCTCTCTTACCTTCTTGCCTCCCTTCCTCCCACTCAATGACAGATGAGCTTTGTTCACCATGTATTGTCTCTAAACCAGAATGATCTCTCAAAATATCTCTTGTAAGACTCTAGGAGGGGAGAACATGACCCCCCTTTGGTGGAGCAGCTAGCAGAGAAGTTTCCTTCTTCCTTTGGCTTCTTTGAATAAAAAGTTCTTGAGTCTATAATTTATCATCAGCCTGGAACTTCAGATAAGCACCATGTTTAATCTTGCAGAAACATCAGGCAAAATCTCCCCCCTCCCTTAAAAGTCAGCCCCTTGGGGCCCACCTCAAGTAAACAAAGTTTTGATACAAATGACACTAGGTGTGAGCATGGCAAGTAAAGAAGGAAAAAACATTTTGTAGAGTTTAACCTGGAATCAAAACGTAGAGAAGGGAATGAAAGAAATAACCTTTAAAGGGAAGGAAAAGGGCAGGTGAGCATGTTGCACAGTGTCTTTGAAAATAAGCTAGTTGACGTCCCTTTGTCACTAGTTTCAGCCTTCCTGGCAAGTCCACCTTGCTCAGGAATTAGTGTGTAAACAGCTGGAAGGAACTAAAAGCTCTATCATATCTGAGAGGCCACCACAGTCTGACACTGTAGGAGCTGTTTCTCAAAGTGGTTTGGACTCTTCAAGAAGCTAAACATTAAAATTAGGGGCCTATTTGAATTACCTTTCAAAATTTCAAACAGCCCACTATAGTATTCTGCATATTATTTTTTGGTCCCATCTCAGAAGTTTTAAATATGGTGTGTTCCTCCTTGCAAAAATCTTCTCTGGGTTTGCTTCCTTCATGACATGTTCTTTGATTAGCCCCATTTCAATTTAATTTTCATTTCAACAAATACGAGCCGAGAGTCTGCTATGTGCCAGCATCATAGGAGGAGCTGGGGCTACTGTGATGAGCAAGATAGATATGGTCCCTGTCCCCTTGTAGCTTGCAGCTGGGCAGCAGAGACAGACATAAAATCAGTCAATATGAGCAGGCTGACTACTGGGGAAGAAGAGGTACTTGGCACCTTGGGGGCACAAAGCAAGGATTGCCCTAGCCTGGGGGTCACAGAAAACCTTGCATAAGAGGAATTAGCTAGGCACAGCTATCAGGTGGTTGTACTTATTAATGCTAGAGTTGAAGAACCAAATGATAGTGCGATGATAAAATCTGGGGAACTAGTGACTAAGTACTTCTGTTCAGTCCTTTATTGCCAAGGCTTTTGGTTTAATCAGAATTGTGGGCACGAGAACTGTTTGCTGAGCTTGGTTTTGGCTGTGAGATGGCAAAAAATTCAAGTAAAGCAGAAACTGTCTTAATTCAGCTCCCACTTAACCAAAGCATTCAGTTAACCCACACCCACTAGCCCCTCTGTGAAACGTGTGTGATACCCACAGCACACAGAACACTTTCAGCTAATATGCTGCTTCTAGCATACACCAGCCAGTTTCCACTCCCACCAGATGATACACATATTTGCCAGGAGTACCCGAACCTGTTTCTACTAGTTGAACTTGTTCTGTAATTAAAGTCTTCTGCCCATGCCCCACCCCCACC
>NW_016811584.1:1667964-1762056 GCF_001698545.2 Rhinopithecus bieti | reverse complement strand
AGCTAATTTTAAAAAAACGTAAATGCTGTCATGCCCTCTGGCTATGAAGATAAATATGTTTTAAATTGGAACCTTGGATACCAGATTGTAAATCAAGTCCCAAGAGCCAGAACACATCTCCTAGTGGGTGGCTTACTTGGTAGTTTACTCGGAGTATAGATTTGTCGATTTTTCATCATATCCTTGAGGTACCCATCTGTATATAGCGTGGTGTGGCACACAGTAGTTCCTCAGTGCATGTTTGTTTGGATGAACAAGTTAAGAGGCTCCCTATGCCCATTCTGGGTTTTGATGCTACAGCCATTGGGCTAATTACCCCCTGTGCACCTCAGGACTGAAGACTTTTGGTCAGAGCATTTCTAGCCTGTTGCTGGGGGTTCATTATTGGGCTTGCTGATCATTCTGATTCATAACACAATGTATGTTACTCAAACAGTGCTTTTTGAGGGTGTTTTACAGATTTCTGGGTCTGCTGCCAAAGATTCCAATTCATTGGACCCAAAGTGGGGCTCAGGGATATATATGGATTTGATAAGCTTCTTAGTCAATTTCATAGCGGGTGGTCTCTGGAAGTGTCCCTGACTCCTCAGAAGTCATTTTTCTATAAATGTATGGGTTTTCAAATTCAGGCCAGATGATATGAATACTGCCATATTTTGCTGTTTTATACATTTTCCTCCACATGTTAACTTCTCTGGAATTGCCAAGGGTCTTACAATTGATCATATAATTTAATTGGCAATATTTTTCTTTTCTTTTCTTTTCTTTTCTTTTCTTTTCTTTTCTTTTCTTTTCTTTTGTTTTTGAGACTGAGTCTCTCTCTGTCACCCAGACTGGAGTGCAATGGTACAGTCTTAAGCTCACTGCAACCTCTGCTTCCTGGGCTCAAGCCCCCCGAGTAGCTGGGAGTACAGATGTGTGCCACCATGCCATCTACTTTTTCTATTTTTTGTAGCGACAGGGTTTCAGCATGTTGCCAGGCTGGTCTCCAACTCCTGGGCTCAACTGATCTGCCCGCCTCAGCTTCCCAAAGTGCTGGGATTACAGGGGTAAGCCACCACACCCAGCCTATTTTTCTTTCTAGAGAGTACATAAAATAATAGCACATATTACAGTCTTAGGTTCGATGAAATATGGTACTTTGATTACTGAGTTTGTAGTTGATAGAAGAGAAAACACTTCTAATATCCAAAGCTGGAATTTGCACATTTTAGGTTCTAATTAATTTCTCTGAATAATGGTTAGTATATGAAACCCACATAAATGAATACGAATACCTTAGTTGTAGCCTGAGGGGAATAAATAACTAAATAAATATATGGCCAGGCATGGTGGCTGACATCTGTAATCCCTTTGGGAGGTCGAGGCAGGTAGATCACATGAGGCCAGGAGTTCGAGACCAGCCTGGCCCACATGGTGAAACTCAGTCTTTCCTAAAAACACAAAAATTAGCCAGGCATGGTGGTACACATCTGTAATCGCAGCTTCTCGGGAGTCTGAGGCAGGAGAATTGCTTGAACCTGGGAGGTGGAGGTTGCATTGAACTGAGATTGCAACCACTGCACTCCAGCCTGGGTGACAAAGTGAAACTGTCACAGAGGGGAAAAAAAAAGTAAAAAAATTTTAAAAATTAAATATAACATATTTATTGAATCCTTAACCCCCAAATATGAAATACTCTCAAACAAAGGCAGACTCTCCATAAAGTTCAAAGATACTCTAGTAGTACACAGAAAATGTTTTATTAATTCTGTGGGCAGAACAAGCCTGCTGATAGGTATAAGTTCAAATTGGAGAAGGTCAGGATTCTTACTGCAAAATCTTGAGTGAGACAGGTTTTTGTTTATACAAGCCGTGCATTCAGAAACACCATATATCAAGAAAATAGTAAATTAAACCCCTTGGGGTTTTTATTTAATCACTGAGTTTGCATTTCTGCCCCCCAAAACAAATACAGTGGCAAAGGTTGTCCTGGGAAAGAATAAGACTTGAAAAAAATTCCCTCTTCCCTGTTTTCTTCTTTGTTATACTTCATTGAAACTTTAATTTTCACTGGTGTTTTAAAGTATATTTGTGTACCTGAAGCAGTTTAAGATAATTTTCTGTCCCCTCACTCTCTTACTCCTATATTCCTCTTTATTCTTTTGTCTGTCTTGTATTTTATGGAATTTGTTATTCAGCCAAGGGTCAGGTCTGGGCATCAGGGAAGACTTGATTCATTGCCCTATTCTGGTGTTTCTTGGCACTCAAGCATTTCTTCTTTGTCCCACCAAGCCTAAGCTGATATTTGATACCAATCAATGATCAAAAACTAAAGTGAAAATACCTTGAGGTCAATACCCACAGATTCCCTTGGCTCCAATGCCATATTTCAGTGCCACTCTCTGTTTACCACAGCGTTTCTAAGTAGTGGCACTATTGACATTTAGGACCTGCTACTTCTTTGTTATGGGAAGCTGTTCTGTGTATTATAAGTGTTAACAGCATCCCTGGCCTTTACCTATTAGATGCCAATGGCACCCTGGCCTTGTCCACTGACAATCAATCAAAAATACATCCAGACATTGCCAAATATCTGCTGGGAGGTAAAATCACCATTGGTTGAGAAGCATTGCTCTTATGAACCAGAGGCTAGCAAATGTTTATGATGTTTCAGGACAAAACACTTTAACATTATTTTTTTGAAAAATAAAATTTTGCTAATTTCATAGCTAATTTTTTATTTTTATTTTAATTAATTAATTATTTTGAGACAGGTTCTCACTCTGTTGCCTAATCTGGAGTACACTGGCATGATTATGGCTCACTGCAACCTCGACCTCCTGAGCTCTAGGGATCCTCCCACCTCAGCCTCCTAAGTAACTGGGACCACAGGCACATGCTACTACGCCCAGCTAATTTTTGGATTTTTTTTTGTAGAGATGGGGGTCTTATGTTGTTCAGGCTGGTCTCAAACTCCTGTGGTCAAGCAATCCTCCTGCCTCGGCCTCCCAAAGTGCTGTGATTACAGGCGTGAGCCACTGTGACTGGCTAATTTATTATTACTACTTTTTGCTTTGTAGCTGATAATCCACAGGATTAGTGCAGTTGGGAGAAAGAGAGAGATTCTCTCCTTTAACCAGTTTTTCAGAAAATGAGACCTTAAAGAAAATGCAAGAATTAAGACTTCCAGCTTTAGAATATTCAGGGATACTTTTTTTTTTTTTTTGAGACAGAGTCTAACTTTGTCGCCCAGGCTAGAGTGCAGTGGCACGATCTCGGCTCACTGCAACCTCTGCCTCCCAGGTGCAAGTGATTCTCCTGCCTCAGCCTCCCAAGTATCTGGGACTACAGGCACCCGCCACCATGCCTGGATAATTTTTGTATTTTTAGTAGAGACGGTGTTTCACCATGTTGGTCAGGCTGGTCTCGAACTCCTGACCTCAGGTGATCCGCCCTCCTTGGCCTCCCAAAGTGCTGGGATTACAGGCATGAGCCACTGCGCCCAGCCCAGGGATACATTTTTGTAAATCTAGACTGGAGTCAGTGGACAGCTCCTCAGGCAAAGGGAGAATAGTGATACTGGTATGAGTTTAGAGATGATCAGTGCTTCATTCATGCCATTTTTACCTGTCTAGCAGTAAATCACAGTCCTGATCTGTCAGAATTCACTGCCAGAACTTCTTCAGTTTCCCTCCCCATCAAAACTGAAATTAGAGAGAGGAGAGGGGGGCTTGCATTAACTGGGAATGTCACCCAAATGAAAGGGGAGGGAAAAGGCGTTGCAACACTCATGTGCCCAACATATACCTACACCATCCATACCACATTCGCAGGTAGAAGAGATGACTTCAGATACCAGGGAAAGCAGATGGAGATACACATATTGGAGGCCCAGGCTTTGGGGGATCAGCTACTGTTCCTTGAGCTCCTTCAAATGTAAGCACATGGGTTACAATTGAACAGCCATATTTTAAAATCGGCCATATTCTTTGAGCAACTATGTATTAAATGTCTGCCTGGCATAGAAGTTCAGGAACGGGTGGAGAAGAGGAAGGGAGAAATGTATCTAATTGAACACCTGACTGTAATAAGCATTCACTAATTATTTGATAAATGAATGAATGGATGGATGAACAAGCCTTTAAAGAAAAAGGAACTCAGGCCTGGCATGGTGGCTCACATCTGTAATCCCAGCACTTTGGGAGGCCAAGGCAGGCAGATCATTTGAGGTCAGGAGTTCGAGACCAGCCTGGCCAACATAGTGAAACCCCGTCTCTACTAAAAATACAAAAATTAGCCGGGTGTGGTAGTGTGTACCTGTAATCCCAGCTACTCAGGAGGCTGAGGCGAGAGAATTGCTTGAGCCCAGGAAGCAGAGGTTGCAGTGAGTAAGATCACACCACTGTACTTCAGCCTGGGGACAGAGCAAGACTCTGTCTCAAAATATAAAATAAATTAAAATAATAAAATATAAAATAAAATAAAATATAAAATAAAATAAAATNGGGTGTGGTAGTGTGTACCTGTAATCCCAGCTACTCAGGAGGCTGAGGCGAGAGAATTGCTTGAGCCCAGGAAGCAGAGGTTGCAGTGAGTAAGATCACACCACTGTACTTCAGCCTGGGGGACAGAGCAAGACTCTGTCTCAAAAATATAAAATAAATTAAAATAATAAAATATAAAATAAAATAAAATATAAAATAAAATAAAATAAAATAGAACTCGCTATTCCTCATGTTAAAATATAATGCTAATAGGACAAAGCATTGTCCTGTTGGCTGAGAAGGTTGTCACAGCCACGTTAGCTTCTGGTTTTATCCTCAGGCTGGGCCTGCTCTGCTCCCAGTCATGGGACTGGGATTTAAGGAGTTGACAGATGGTCTCCAAGCCTTGCCTGGTTGTCTACAAGTCTAAAAGGGGCTAATAACCAGTGGTGGGCTTCTGTATTCAGGCCCACCATTCCACTAGCAGCCCAAATGACCCCTGCTCAACACAGGCAAGACCACAGGCCCTGGGCTTGGCACAGTTCCTGCAAATGCAGAACAGCCCTCGTTATTTCAGTCTCCAGGCTTCTGGCTGGCAGGGAACACTGCCCAACTGTGAAGCATTTTATAGGATTATAACGGGCTGTGCCGAAGGCAAGTTCTGAAATACACTTTGTGCCGTTTCTTTGAGTGAAGCTGCCTGTTAGAGCAGTGTTGTTCCTAAACCCATAAACACACACACAGGCAGAATGGGGAGCGCCGGGCTCCTGGGGCCACTTAGCTTGGCAGCATTGCAGGGCTGGACCAGCTTCCCTCAACTGTGACACTAACCTTAGGGATATGCTTGGAAGCCCTCCTGCAGCGCTGCCTGTTTTCTGACAGTCTTTGATCATGGACATCCCCAGACAGAGTCCCAGGCAGATTGCACAAAACCCAAATCTGTCAATGGTAGAGCAGTGCATTACATATGGGGAAGGTGCTGAAGTCAGGGATCAAGGTGGAAATTGCATGAGGTCAAAAATACTCCTGAAAATTCATTAAATGTCTCAAGGACCATATACACGGCTTGTATACACCCAAAATTGCTGGCTTGAGTTCATAGGCTTTGTTGTACCAAAAATATATGTTTATAAACAGCAGAATCCTATTCTGGGTGGTGAGAATTTCATGCTATAAGAAGCTTGGAAGAATCAGACCACCCAAGGGAATTCCAGATTCCCATCTTTCCTTTTGTAGCTTATGCTTTTTTGCAGCACTATTTAAATTGTTACAGGCTATTAGCAATCTCTCTGCCTCTGTCTCTTTCTCTTTGCCTAGCGTATATAGTGGAAAAGAGATATGTTTGCCATACATATGTTGTGTAGCCCTGTGTATTTATTGATTTTTATGGCTCCAGTATCTTTTAAGAAGAGCAAATAAATGTTTTAAGAGAAGATGGATATGGCAGCCTTCTCATCAATCAATATGACTGTTCATTGCTCTGCAATAGTTGGGCTTCAACCTAAGTTGCACTTTAACATTTCTTCGGAAGCCAGGCACAGTGGCTCATGCCTGTAATCCTAGCACTTTGGGAGGCTGAGGTAGGCAGATCACTTGAGCTCAGGAATTCAAGACCAGCCTGGGCAACATGGTGAAACCCCATCTCTACAAAAAATACAAAAATTAGCTGGGCGTGGTGGCGTGTGCCTGTAGTTCCAGCTACTTGAGGGGCTGAGGTGTGAGGATTGCTTGAGCCCAGGAGGTTGAGGCTGCACTGAGCCAAGATCGTGTCACTGCACTCCAGCCTGGGCAACAAAGCGAGACCCTATCTCAAAACAATAAAATAAAATAAACATCTTTCTTAGGGGTTGTTTACTGTTACTCTGGACTTACGGTATGTCAGACTCCCTGCTCGGCCCTAAGGATACTGTGATAAGCAACCCAGTCCCAGGGCTATCAGACTTCGCCAGGGTGACTATTTTCTTCACCAGGTGCTGTAAGTACATTTTCCAACTGGAGAACAAGGCCCAGCAAGCTCTTTTGGGGGTAAAAGCCAGTGGCTTTGATGGCCAGCGTCTTCTAGTTGAGATAGTGGACTGTGAGGGCCAGAAGAGCAGGAAGAGGAAGGGGAGTAAGAAGTGGCTCAGGTACTTGGGCACAGGTTCTTGGTGACCAGGCAAGCCCTGAGTGAAGCATGTGTCTGCCTCTGGCCCTGCCTTTGGCTGCATAGTTAATCAGGGGCTACTTGGAGATGAGGTTACTCTCACACCCCCACCAAGCTTGGCTAGCTTTTGGGGCACTTGTGTGAGCTCCCCATCAGCACAGCTCAGGCTAAAATGATAAAGTTGTGTTCAGGAATACAAATAGGAAAAATCAGTGATTCTGAGGTGCTCTTTCGTGCCCCATACCTCTTCTTAGGCAGTTTTCTTCCCATTGCTTCAGGTTGTCTATAGAGGGGAAAAAACTCAGGTGCTCTCTTCAATTTCAGTTGGAACCTCTACTCATTCAGGAGCTTCATTTACATGTGTGGTAATAACAGGCTGGCTACACTGGGCCCGATTCTTTCTGCCTCCAAAGGCAGTCTGTCTGCACTAGCTGAGTAGGAAAGTAAGTGGATTTAGTGCCAGGGTGTGGATTTGATACCTGGGATGAAGAGCTGTGTATTATCAGGTGTCTTGCCTGAGAAGTAGGAACTGCTGGGTTCTGACCTCAGCTAGAAGCAAAGAACATGCAAACAAGGACTAGAGATCACCATTCCCACTATCCCCTGTATCCTCAGGAAGTAAAAACAAAAAACAATGTCTCTGTAGATTACCACCTGATATAGTCATGACTTTCCACATGAAGAGGAAAAAGATTCATCAGTGCAGTCTACAAAATAACTTTGGAGAGATGATCATTTTAGGGCTGGGCATGGTGGCTCACACCTGTAATCCCAGCACTTTGGGCGGTCGAGGCGGGTGGATTGCCTGAGCTCAGGAGTTGCAGACCAGCCTGGGCAACATGGTGAAACCCTGTCTCTACAAAAATACCAAAATTAGCCGGGCACACTGGTCCAGGCGTGTAGTCCCAGCTACTTGGGAGGCTGAGGTGGAAAGATCACTTGAGTCCAGGAGGAGGAGGTTGGAGTGAGCTGAGATCATGCCACTATACTCCAGCCTGAGCGACAAAGCAAGACCCTATCTCAAAAAAAAAAAAAAGAAAAGAAAAGATATAATTTTGATATTAAAAAAGCTGTAATTTCCCAAGTAGTGCCATGAATGAAGATATTTTTCTTTTTTTCTCTTAAGACGGGGTCTCATTCTGTCACCAGGCTAGAGTGCAGTGGTGCAATCATAGCTCACTGCAGCCTTGAACTCTTGGGCTCAGGCAGTCCTCCCACCTCAACCTCGGGATTAGCTGAGACTACAGGCATGCACTACCATACCCGGCTAATTTTTAAATTTTTTGTAGAGGCAGGATCTTCCTATGTTACTTAGGATGGTCTTGAACTGTTGGCCTCAAGCTACACTGCTGCCTTGGCCTTCCAAATTGTTGGGATTATAGGTGTGAGCCACTGAACCGAGCCAATTTTTTTTTCTCTTTTCTCTTTTTTCTTTTTCTTTTCTTTTATCTTTTCTCCTTCCTTCCTCTCTCTATTTCTCTTTCTTTTTTTCCTTTTCTTTTCTATTTTTTCTTTTTTTTTTTTTAGCATCTCTGTCACCCAGACTGGAGTGCAGTGGTATGATCTTGGCACACTGCAACTTCTGCCTCCCAGCTCAAGTGATCCTCCCACCTCAGCCTCTGGAGTAGCTGGGATTACAGGTGTGCACCACCATGCCTGGCTAATTTTTTGTATTTTTTGTTTTTTTTTTTTGTAGACACAGGGTGTCACTGCTGCCCAGGCTGTATTTTTCTTACAAAAAATTTTAAAACATGAGCTATAAGCTTAAGTCCCTTTTGTTCACTATCTTTAATTCTTTAAACCCAGGTGCCTCCCTTCAGCTTCAGGGGAACTGGTAAAAGCTTGCTATGGATTCTTCTAGACAGCGTTCAATGCTATTTACCCACAAATATGTCTCTATAGAAAATATATGATATTCTGTGGTAAACTTGTAGTTTTGTTTTTTTTTTTTTAACATAAATGGTATTGTATTGTGCTTAGTCTGCGATTATTTTTAAACTGAGTCTAATACATTGGAGATCTTTCCATGCCACATCCATAGACCCATCTCCTTTTTCACTGCTGCTAAGTGGTATTACACAGTGAGTAAAGTTTATTTAAGCACTCCCTATTGATGGATATATTACCATTGTTTCCAGCTACTTTTTATTTTTTACTGCCACAGACAGGGCTGGTGCAAACAACCTTACAATCAATCGCCTTCTTGGGTATTTCCAATGTCATTGTTTCTCAAAACAGGATCCAGAAAGGTGTGGTAGGGCCGGGTCATCCATGCAGAGCTTTATACTTGAAGGGACACCCTGTCAGATTGCCCTCGAGTGTCAGACAGCCTCTGAACATCCTAGTCAAATTTAAAAATGGGTGCAAAGGGAAAGGTCTCCAGGGAACTTTCCGGGGGTGGTGGAAATGTTTTGTATACCGACTGTGAAGGTGGTTATACGGGTGTTTATATTTGTCACAACTCAACAAACGGTACTCTTAAAATGGGTTCATTTTGCCATTTGTAGATTATACTCCAGTGACATTCATTAAAAAAAAAAAAAAAAAAAGCCGGGGCGACAGAGGGAGAACGAGCTCCCGTCTCAAAAAAAAAAAAAGCCTGGGCGACAGAGCGAGTACGAGACTCCGTCTCAAAACAAAAAAAAAGCGTGCAGTGGCCTGGGAAGAGGGCAAGAGAGAACACCACCCTTTTCTAATGTGGGCTTTTACAACGCTCGCTTTTCCCCCAGGCTCCTTCCTGCCGCTGGGTGTCACTAGAGCCTCCTTTCTCCCCGTCGCCCGGTTTCGCCCCAGCCTCCTTTCTACCCGCAGCCTCTCTCACCCGGAGAGTGCCAAAGAACCCGAAGGACCTATCACGGGATCCGCCAGCCCCGCAATCGCGGCCCACGCTCCGCGGGGGCGCTCGGAGTCGAATGCCCGCTGGCAGAGAGAGGTCCCTCTCCACCCTCGGGACCGCCCCACGCCCCTCGCAGCTCCAAGAGGAGTCCGTGCGGCGGCATGTGGGCGTGGGGCGGTGCCGAGTCGGCGGCCCGCCCCCTCCCCACCCATCAAGGCGTGACTGGCACAGCCCCGCCCACTCGGCTCCGGAGCCCAGTCGAGTCCCGCCCGGCTGGAAGCCGGCTGTCGGTCTCCGTGTAGCCACCTCCGCCCGGCATCGTGGAGCTGGGGCCCCCTTTCGCCTGGGAGTTTTGTAGTCGCCTAGGGTCAGCGGTGACATCCCAAAGGGCAGGCCCGGCAGCCGCCATGGTGGCCAAGGATTACCCCTTCTACCTCACGGTCAAGCGGGCGAACTGCAGCCTGGAGCTACCCCCGGCCAGCGGTCCGGCCAAGGACGCCGAGGTAGGGCCGCGCCCTGCACCTGGACCTCTAGGGGCCATCTGCCTGTCTCGTCTCCCTCCATCTCCCACTCTCTCGGCGCCCGCCCGGTGTCACTGTATCTGTTCCCATCTCTCACTTTCCGTGTGTGTCACTTTCTCTACATATCTCACACCGTCTTCTTTGTGTCTCCCCGTCGCCATCTCTCACCCTGTCTCCTTTTCTCTCGCTCTTTCTCTGTGGACCAAACACTGGCTGCCTCCTCTCTCCCTGTCCCTCTACCTGCCGGTCTGGAAGCAGCCACCTCCTTGCTTTTGCAGGGCTCTCAGACTGTTCATCTTCTGTCTGGACCCTCCGAGAGACTTTCTCCTACTTGTCAGCAAGCCCCAGGGTCAGGGAAGGGCTACCCTTTAAGCGAGTTTCTTTTTGCCTGGGATGGGAGAGCAGAGGGAAGTTACAGCCCTCTCACCTGTCAGACTTGGCCTTGCAGCCTTTTGGCAGCAAAGACAGGACACAGCACCTCTGCCTATCACCTGTGGCCAGTGAGGGTCAGTCAGCCGAGGGGCTGGGGCTAAATGAGTAAATTGGAGTGTCTCCCACATGGATCTTGAAAATGAATTAAAGTCCTCAGGGCAATGGAAAGCTGCCTTGGAACATTGGAAACGTTTCTCTTTCTGGGAACTTTACTATGCCTTGCGGGCGATGTGAAGGAGTGCTCCCAGGTAATGTTTAGTCTGCATTTTCCTCTTGCGTGTTATTTTCTCTGGCACATGGCTCAGGCCTTAAAGGTTGGGTTCAGCTGGAGGAGAAAGCATCTCTCTCTTTGAGGGTCTTAGGGAATACAGTCACTTTCACTAGATTACAGCTTTGCTGTGGTCAAGCTGCAGTGGAACCCACAGGACCTAGGTGCTCATTGCCACTCATGCGTGTATCTGGGAGCTTTCCACTCTCCCACACCTCACTCTGCAAACATCACCACAGCCACCGGGGAAAGGCTGAAAGCAGGTGTGCATCCGGCGTTGTCACAGCATTCTTGAGGTTCCACCCACTCGCCTTCCTTAGGTCTGCTCAGCTGTATGCACTTGGCTTACAGACTCATGTATATTCAGGAGCACACCATCAAAGATTCATTCCCTCTAGCAAGAGCTGCTCCAAGCTGACAGGACTCCAAACAGTCTCTGGTTGTATTCAGCTTTCTATAAGCTGAGCACAAACTAACTTCTCCCTAACCTAAACCCAACCCCACAGCCCAGCTCAGTTTAATATTATCACAAAGAGTTTTTGTTGCCAGCAGCTGTGAAAATGTGATGGCCCTAGTGGCATCTGGAGTCTTATTTAAGGTTTGATAGGGCAGCATCTGCATAGAATTCAGGTTGGTCAGGCCTGGAATGAATATAATATTTTTTCAGTGGGAACTTCCTAATTTCATGAGCATAGGAGCAGCACAATTGGTGCCCACTCTAACTCCTTTTGTAAGGAAGAAAGGCATAACCAATGTAATTAATAAATTGAAGTGGGTCAAAGAAGAGTGAGGATAGCTGAGGACCCTAACCAGTCCCTTCCTACTATCACTTAGTCCTGTGTTTTTGAGTAGTTTAGCTAAAGGCTTAGGTAAACCTTGCCTGCTTAATTTTATTCTTATACATAGAATATTGATATGTCTATATCATAAATATGATGAAACTTATCACATGTCAAATATTAATTTTCTTCATTGGCAGCTGGATCTAGACTATACAGTATGACTTATTTTCCTTGTATGGGGATATCCTGGTGTGAGAAGTAAGGAAGGGGTTGGAATAGTTTTCGAAATAGTTGGTAAATATTTTTCAGCTATCACCATTGGGGTTTTTGTTTGTTTTTTAGTGTTTGATTTAAACACTAAATCAAGTATGCTTTATACACTTTGAGGCAGAGATATCTTTTAACTTCATTGATGAGCATATCATTTTCTGATAATGGAAACTGGCAAAGTTGGAAAAAGAAACATAAGTGAGTTTAGGGGGTAGTTTTCTGGTTTCATTATCAGTGCAAAAGGCGGCCAACCCTTGTGGGCCTAGCTTCTCCATAAGCAGTTAACTAAAATATATTTTCCACCAGTAGGTGTCATCAGTATTCGTAAATGTTTAAAAAATAGCATTCACTTGTCAGCCTTTTGAAAAACATTATTATATAATTGTTTATAAACTAGGCATTGACTGTTAATTCCTCTGAAAGTATTTTTTTAAGAGTGATTGTTTTCTTTGTAGAAAGAATGTGGTTATAATAAACAGAAAAATTGATCTATCCAGAGGCCTTTCTAGGAAAACAGGACTTGTTGACCTTCAGAGGCCTTTGCAACAGAGCACCTGTGCCCTTTAAACATTTAATGGCCGTGTGTAATGGCTGTTCCTTCCGAATTTGCCATGGGTAGGACAGTGCACACAGCATGGGACTGGCAAGTGCCTTCTAGCATTCACTCCTATACTTGCAGCAAGTGTACTGGGGAAAGCCACTTAGGAAAAGGCTCCTGGAGAACAGGCAAACGGCATTGATGTACATTTGATACCACGCACTGAGTAAAAAAATATGCAAAAATAAACATTCTCTTAAAAGCAAATAAAAATTCTACTCAAGATTTAAGTGATTTGTAGTTTTTTATTTGTGGTAGTTTCCAGTGAAAGCAAAAAAAAAAAGATATTTTAAAATGTATTTTATTTTTTTAAATGATCTATTTTAAGCTTTTGAAAATATTCTACAGGGATTATAATATTGCATGTCTGTTAGTATAATACTGCCTCTTAATGCTGTTTCTTATGACATGGGGATTTGAGTTGGGTGGCAAATGTTTAATTTTAATATCCATAATCAGTGAGATCCTGCTGGCTATAATCATTAATTGTGAAATCTAAGGAGCTTAGTTCATGGCTGTAGACTTTCACAGAAAATTGTGGTATGATATGAGCATTAAGCTTATTTCTTCTAATCTTCGATGCAGCTTTGTTCAGTTTATCTGTTTTTGTATTTATTGGTCATCTACTTCCCACGCCAGGAGGGACTGGTCTATATAGGTGCCCTAAACTCCTGATCCAATCACTAGAAGAAAATGTGTTATCTCTAATGAATTATCCTGAATGTAAGTTAAAAATCAGTATTTCCCTGTAGTGAGGTTTGCTTTTTAAAAAGAAGGCTTAAAAAAAAATGTGAAGAAAAGGAAGCAAGCTCAGGTAAGATGGACACATTGGCTGAGGAAGCTAGAGCCTTGTGAGAAGCTTTTAAGAGTTTTAGGTCCAGTTCATTTTTAATGCAAATACAAAGAGGTGTTTCTGTTATTTTTGAGAATATATCTGACAACTTGGTGGACAACTTACTTTCGGTTTTAAAATTTACCATCTTAGATGTTGGTCAGATTAGGCCTGATTTAGTTAATGATATTTGTAGCCATTGCTTTTGACTCTCAGCAGTTTTTCAAAATTTGTAGCGCCATAGACCATAGGCCTATCTCATGAATAGCTGAATACTGCCCTGGGTCTCCAAAGTATAGGTTCTGATTTTGACTTAGCCAGTAGCCTTGCATGACCCTGAGAATAATGACATGCACCTAGAAATGACAGAGCTCTGTTCCTTTTCTAAGTCTACTATGTCTAGTGTCTCACTTGAGACCCCAAACGTGTTGTAAGGTTAACATAAAACTTGTACTGTTCTCACCAATTTATGAATAAGGACACTGAGAGGAGGTGATTTGCAGAAAGCTGCAAAGAAAATCAGAAGCTAAGCCAAGATCCAATGCCAAATTTCCTGATGGATTCAGTCCAGCATTTAATATCAGCGTCCCTTGTAGCATCTAAGGGTGTTTACCTCTGTGGGATAAAAAGTGGGGTGGTAATACAAAACTTAATAGACATGCAAAATACTTTAAAATATTATCTTTTAAGTATAACCTTGACCACCTTACATAACTGAGAAGGTATCCTTTAAGGCTGACTTCTAAAGGGCAAGGTGAACCCTATGCTCCTGCCACGATTTATGCCTCTATCAGTCAACATGTGCATTTTAAAATTGTATGCACCTCGGGCTGTACTCCTTGAATGTCAGCTGAAAAGCTAAAGGGTTACTGGTTTCTAGTAATCTCTACATTTCTTGGAATCTATATCATATTGTATTGAACGGATAGTATACCTGAACAGCCACATGAAACTAGTCGTAAGGAGTTATTACAGTTAGAATCCTGTAATTTCTTCAGATGATTAAATAGACTCCAGGAATCATATGACCTCAGAGATCTTGCTGGGTGGGAAGCCACACGGAGCTACCCAGAAAAAGGCCATCACTTGCTGTAGGATCTGGTTATGGTCATTGAGCCATCATTCTGAGGCTGTTCAGTTGGAAAATTATTTTGGGAAACTTGGTCCTTAAGAATGCACATGAACTAGCAATAGAAGAGGAAAATGTGTTGACTTTACATGTGTACATTTAATGCTGTTCAAGGGCATTGACTAAAATAAGACTGCCTGAGTCTCAATGCTGTCTCCACCACCTGCTAGTGATGTGGCCTTAAACAAGCTACTGTGCCTCTCCAAACCTGTTTCCGCAGCGGTAAAATGGAAATGATGAGAGCTCTAACTCCTAGGACCATAGTGAGGGTCAAATGAGATGTTTCATATGCACTGCTAACCATAGTGCCTAGCATGTAGTAAGTGCTCAAAAAATGTCATTATAATTAAGATCTTTACATCTCAAAACAGATTCTTAAAATGGTTTTAAGAAACATGATGATCACCAGTCTAATTGCCTGAATGCTGTTTTACACACAGCAGTGCATTAGGGACTTTACTGTAAGTCCCTTAATCGTCACAGTAATCCTATGAGGTTGGTATTCATACCCCCTTTTGTAGAAGAAGAAACTGAGGCTCAGAACAGGTAGTGGCTTTCCCAGGATGGCTTTAATACTGGGTCAAGGAGATGAGACTAAAAACCCAGTTGACCCTGAAGTCTGTACTTTTCCAACCACATCACATTGCCTCTAAGTGACTAAATCATTGGTCTTCTCACCACGTAACATGGGAAGGATGAACCCGCCTGCCCCCAAAAATTGCCTGATGCTCGAAGGCCCATTTTTTCCTGTCTGGTTAGGAAACCCCACCGTTAGTCAATGCTTATGGCAGCCCACTTCATAGAACGGCTGCAACTCACGGGAGTGGGGTTTGCAAGCCCCCATTTGGGAGGGTTTTAGCAATTTTCATTTTGTGTTTCTCAAGACCAAGGAGGTGGTCTTTGGCAGAATTCTGCATGCTTACCTCTGGAGGTGACACCGTTAGTTCTGTTAGTCATTTTGCTTATCTATATTAACCACAAGCCTTCTGTGTAAACCAATCACTGGAAGGCCCAACTACCATCTGGATATTTGCAAATTGTGTCATTTTCTCAAGATACCCTGTGATTGCCCGTAAAAATCCTGGACAGATGCCACTGTTTTCATAACTACTGAAAGAAAATAAATTACTGATCACATCCTAATTGTGCAAAGCCCTGTGTAAATGTAATTGTTATTGATGATGTGTGTATCTGGAAGGGCTACTTTGTGATGTATGTGTGCAGTTGCCTTCCATAATTTGTCAGTCTTGATAATGAGTAGAGGTCACACACAAAATGAGGAAATAGCCGTGACTGCATTGCCATTTATTCTTATGTTGGCTCATGGACTGTCAGGAGTGAAGGCCAGAGGTTTCTATTGCCTTCCTTTTTTTTTTTTTTTTTTTTTTTTTTTTTTTAAACAAGTTGACACCAGTAACTAGTTTAGAAGAGGCTGTGTCACGCCCAGTGCAGTGGCTCACAGCTGTAGTCCTAGCACTTGGAGGCTGAGGTGGACGGATCACGAGGTCAGGAGTTCAAGACCAGCCTGACCAATGGTGAAACCCTGTCTCTACTAAAAATTCAAAAATTAGCCAGGCGTGATGGCGCACACCTGTAATCCCAGCTACTCAGGAGGCTGAGGCAGGAGAATCGCTTGAACCTGGGAGGCGGAGGTTGCAGTGAGCTGAGCACCACCCCAGTCTGAGAAACAGAGCAAGATTCCATCTTCAAAAAAGAAAAAGAGAGAGACTGTGTCACAAGTTAATCAGGAAAGGTTTCCGAACATTCTGCTGGCTGGGAAAGGAGTGATTCTTTTTAAGTCTGGAAACACTTGTGCCCAGACTTTCTGTTTGGACCATTGTGTCCTTTTGAGAGAAGGTAGCCCTGATTGTTAGTAAATTTCAGTTAATTGGAGCTGAACCAGAAACCTTAATGGTAAGTTCACTAGACTTTTTTCTTCTTTCTGGCTCTTAAGATGGGGAGGAAAGGAGTAGCAAAACAGGCTTTTTTTTTCCTGAGGATTTATGAAACAAACAAATCCAGCCTCCAGGAAATGACCTAGGGTCATTGCATCAGAGAACTTCAGAGTGGGAAAGGCCTGTTGAGAACATGTAGCCCAATTCTTATCTGCTGCCAGATCCATTCAATCTCTGCTTAAACACCTCCAGGGACAACATTTTAGGTGGTATACAGTTGGGCCTCTATATCCACTCGTTTCACGTCCACGGATTCAACCAACCATTGATCAAAACTATTTGGATCCCAGGACTTTGGGAGGCAGAGGCAGTAGAATTGCTTGAGTCCATGAATTTGAGACCAGCCTGGGCAACACTGCAAGACCCCATCTCTTAAAAAAAAAAAAAATCAAAGAATTCACCAAGTGTGGTAGCACACACCTGTAGACCCAGTTACTTGGGAGGCTGAGGTGGGAGAATTGCTTGGGCCAGGGAGTTTGAGGCTGCAGTGAGCTGAGATGGTGCCTCTGCAACCCTAGCCTGGATGAAAGAGGGAGACCTTGTCCCCAAAAAAAAAAAAAAAAAAAAAAAAAAAAAAAAAAATTTGGGGAAAAAAAAAAAAAAAGAAAAGAAAATATTAGGGAATAAAACAATAAAAAAAAAAACAATTTTAAATAATACAAATAAAAAATAATACAGGATAACAATTATCACTTACATTGTATTGAGTATTTTAAGTATTCTAGAAATGATTTAAAGTGTAAGAGGATGTGTGTAGGATGCAGGCAAACAGTATGCCATTTTATATCATTGACCTGAGCATCCTTAGATTTTAGTATCTGAGAGGGTTCTGGAACCAATCACCCCTGGATACTGAAGGATGAGTGTACTCCATCTGTGTTTAGTATAGATGACGAGAAAATCCTTTCTTAATTGTAACATTGCTTCCTGGAGCTGTATGTTATTCAGTAATACTTTACTTTTTGTTTGTTTGGTGTTTTTTTTTTTTTTTTTTGAGACGGAGTCTCACTTTTGTTGCTCAGGCTGGAGTGCAGTGGTGCTATCTCAGCTCATTGCAACCTCCGCCTCCTGGGTTCAAGTTATTCTTCTGTCTCAGCCTCCTGAGTAGCTGGGATTACAGGCGCACGCCACCACGCCCTGCTAATTTTTGTATTTTTAGTAGAGACAGGGTTTCACCATGTTGGCCAGGCTGGTCTCGAACTCCTAACCTCAGATAATCCACCCCCCTCGGCCTCCCAAAGTGATGGGATTACAGGCATGAAACATTGTGCCTGATCCAGTAATACTTTCTTATGTGTTATGCCCTTAAGTATTTGAAAACTACTCTCTCTCCACACCTCTCCCACTCCACCCACGCATATGTGCATTCTCTCCTCTCCCTCTTGCCCCTCAGATGCTTTCCTTCTCCTGGCCCAGTGCTCCTGGTTCCCCTAACTTTTCCAAATGTGACATACTGTCCTATCTCTTTCCTGTCCTTGCTTATTCCTTATGGACATCTTTAGTGTGCCTGAAAATCTTGAGTATTGATAAATGCAAAGACACTGTATGATGCTGTGTCAACAAACAGGATTTCTTTTAGGCTTAATATGCTTCTTTAGAGAAGAGAAGTACACTAATACATTGGAAAAGATTTTTGAAGTAAAGATGACAGACTAAAGATTAACATTGTTGTCATATAAATAATTTATACAGATATTTAAAAAGTACCCTAAGATATTCATTGACAAATAAGCCAAAGATACTAGAAGGCAGTTCACACACAAGGAATGGTAAAGATTATTTAAAATGTTCACTCCAGTAGGAATTATAGAAATGAAAAAGGCAATAATAAGGTGCTATTTTATACCTAATTGATGTTGCAACTATTTTTAAGACATAATAAAACCAATCTGGGCGTGGTGACTCACACCTGTAATCCCAGCACTTTGGGAAGCCAAGGTGGGCGGATCACCTGAGGTCAGGAGTTCAAGACCAGCCTGGCCAATATGGTGAAACCCAGTCTCTACTAAAAATACAAAAATTATCTGGGCATGGTAGCGGGAACCTGTAACCCCAACTACTCGGGAGGCTGAGGCAGCAGAATTGCTTGAACTTGGGAGGTGGAGGTTGCAGTGAACTGAGATTGTGCTACAGCACTGCAGCCTGGGCAACAGAGTGTGACTCTGTCTAAAAAAAAAAAAAAAGAAGAAGAAGAAAAAACCCAATGCCATGAATGTTGCTAGAAAACAATACACTTATTGGTGGGGCATGGTGTCTCATGCCTGTAATTGTAGCACTTTGGGAGGCTGAGGCAGGCAGATTGCTTGAGCCCAGGGGTTTGGGACCAGCCTGCACAACATAGCAAGACCTTGTGTCTATTAAAAAAAAAGAAGATAACACATTTTCTGTGCATATTAAAGGACAAAAATGGTTCAGATATTTGGATGTAGTGTTCTAGCTCTTGTGGGGAAAAGGCTGTATTTCCAAAGTTGTTCATAATGACATTATTTGCAATAATAGTCATGCTTTGTGTTTGTGCATTTTACAGTTTCAAGGTACTTCTATATTCTTTGGCTCTCCTGAGTGTATAATTGTCCTCATTTTAAAGACAAAGATACCAAGGGTCAGAGAGGTCCAATGATTTGCTCAAGACCACACAGCTGGGAATGGCCTAGCTGGAGCCTGAAGTCTGATGGTTTGGTTCCAGTCTAGCATCCTTTCCTATTTAACTGGACAGAAAAGCCAACAACCTCTCTGTCCTACAATAGAGCAATAGCTCCATGACCATGGCCTCTGGCACAGGGGTCAGTGACATCATTTGCAGCCATTACTCACTAGCAAACAGAAATACCCTAGTGTTCCTGGAAAAAATAAAGAGAAAAAAAGTTGAGCATGATTATATACTCATTGTAACCAGTTTAAACCTATATGTGTGCATATGGGATGTAGAGAAGTGGGGACAGGTATGTTGCAATGAGGACACCTTCCTTTTTCATTGTCCTCAATAAATCCAGAGCAATGCCACCCTTTGTTCAGATAGTAGTCGTTTTCTTTTTTTTCTTTTCCTTTTTTTTTTTTTTCCCAGACAAAGTCTTACTCTTTTGCCCAGTCTGGAGTGCAGCAGCAAGATCTCGGCTCACTGCAACCTCTGCCTCCTGGGTCCAAGTGACTCTCCTACCTCAGCCTCCCAAGTAGCTGGAATTACAGGCATGAGCCACCGCACCCAGCCAGCAGTCACTTATCTTCACATGCATTTTCTCCTTTGAGCCTTGCAGTAGCTGAGGGAGCTGGGCAAGGCAAGGACTGTCCTTTTTTTAAAACTTTTGCTATTTTGTTTGTTTTTAGGTTTTCATTTTTTAGTTTTCATTTTTTCTTCGTTTTCTTTTTTTCTGGAGCTGTCCTTTTGTTGGTCAACTGAGGAAAAAGAGATTCAGAGAAATTAGGAGGCAGGGCCCAATGTTGGTCCCTCCTTGCCCAGTCTTGACCTCTTGGCATGCCACAATGTTGGCTTAAGCCAGTCATGGTTTTGGGTAGGTGATAAGCAGCACTGTCTCTCTGCAGGATGTTCTAAGTGAACCCCATTAAAGTTAGCCAGAACACTGTACAGAGTAATCTCCAAGTGCAAGGCCCTACTTTAAATTTGATGTAAGATCACTGTTAAAAAGCCCACAAGGAATGGCTAGATACAAACTTCTATACACATAGGTGATGTATTTTCTTTGTTGGTTTGTTTTAGAAATAGGGGCTTGTTCTGTCGCCTAGGCTGGAGTGCAGTGGCACAATCATGGCTCTCTGCAGCCTTAACCTCTCAGGCTCAAGCGATCCTCCGACCCACCTCAGCCTCGAGAGTAGCCACAGCTGTAGTGACTACAGCTAGGACTACAGGCGTGTGCCACCATACCTGGCTAATTTTCTTTCAATTGTTTTATTTTTGTAGAGTCAGGGACTCATTGTGTTGCCCAGACTGGTCTCAAACTCCTGGGCTCAAGTAATCCTCCTGCCTCGACCTCTCAAGGTGCTGGGATTACAGGCATGAGCCACTACTTCTGGCCACAACATATCTTAAAATGATGTCTTTCTGAACTCTGCACACCTAATGTTTGCAGCACAGGTGATAAATAGTAAGAAGAAATACAGCATTTCCTGAGGGCACTCTTTCTGTAAATACCGTTAGCATTAGAAGTTGGCAAACTGATTGAATTAAATAAAGCTGAGAGCCTGTGTCTGAACCCTGAAATAAAATGTAAAAAGGATAAAAGAAAGGTAAATATTTTGGACTTGCCATGGGCTGTCAGATTTGGAAATGTGGAGTCTTCCTAGAGGAAGACGCTACAGAAGGAAAAAGGGAACAAGCTAGTGGCGGAAAGAGATGGAGTTGGGCCAGATGGCCGAGGGGGGCAAAATGGTGAGTCTTCCCTGTGGGTGCTTTCTGAACCCAAGGCCAGGGCAAGCTCCTATTTCAAGTGTGCTATCTTATGTTGGCATACTAACATTTCATAATCGCGAGTGACGCAGGCATAACAAGAACAACCCCAGGCAAATACAGAGAAGATAACTAAAGGTCACTGGGGAAAACTATTTTTAATTTTTGACTTCATATGGGTTCGGGGACCAGGGGGGCGCAGTGAAAGTGGCTCATCAATATCGTGTTAGGTTTTGGCAGTCTTAGTTCATTTTCTCATCCCTGGTCAGCCATCCTGGTGATTGCGTTGGGATGTCTGGGTGTGATCTTGCAGAAGGAGTCAGAAACCACTGTAAAGAAGGAAATAAAGAAGAGGGAGAACTGATGGTTTCTTGTGTGTAAGCCACAGATGCATGATGAACTGTCACCTCCACCTCCTTCCTCCTCAGATGTTTGATGGTGACTTATCTGAGAGCTCTGAAGGAGAGAGCATCGGAAAAGACACGTTGCATTCTCTTATTCGTCTCTGAATGCTTTATGCCCAGGTTCCAAGAGCCTAGAAGAGTAAGCTTGATTCTGACACCAACGTCAAGGAACAGGAGCTTGCTTCGGAAGTCTCTTAAATGCAGCATTTATTTCTAAGCTGGTTCATACAAGAGCTTCCCAAGTAGCAGGGGACAGGGCAAAAGTAGGCTTAGTTTCTTGGCATTTCAGGGTCTGTTTCTGGAATGAGAGGACTGGATTAGATCGTTATTTTCCAGAAGGTGGGTTTCATACCACTTGGGCAGCTCAAATCTTACAAAGACAAATCACAAAATAATTTAATCACTTTCCCTTTTAAATTCTCTGATTATGTCAAGTTTCCACTTGGAATTAGTGTGTCTTTAACACCTCCCCTTCACTTGATAATTTCCCTGTGTAACTAAGTGTAGGCCTCAGGGTTCATTTTTTAAAGTTAGCATCTGTTTATGGCAGGTGATAGTGATTTTCCATTTAAGGCAGTGATAGAGTTTATTTTTACAATAAGTTTTTAAGTAAAAAATGACTAATTAAGGAAATAGTGCATAATAGCTCAGGTGACATGTACATATGGCAAAAAATTATCATGGCAATACAGAGAGTTTGGAAACAGTGAACAAGGCATGTTCTGAGGGGTTTTCTAGGATTAAAAGTCTACAATAAGTTCCCAAGTTTGACACAGTCACTTGCAAACTAAACTTGAAATTTGGACATTTAGCATAGGACCCAAATTTCAGATATTAAGACTAAGTAGATAAAAATTGGCTTTAATGTGTTATAGGAAGTGAATCTGTGCTACATCTTAGCCAACTTAAAAAATAAAACTAGATTTCTGCCCTCAGAACATACATCTTTTTCTTTTCAAAGCTTCAAAGAACATTCCAAAGTTCCAGCTAAAATGATTCAACCCATCCTGTTCCTTTTCCCCTTCACTCTGGCGGGAAGGATTGGATGAGATTACACTTTAATTGGGGTCAGCCCTAGAATGTAATGGTTAAGAACTTGGATTTGGAAGTCAGCCTGAACTGAGTTTGAATCCCCACTTGGCCACCTGTGAGCTGAGAGATCTTGGACTTGTGTCTCATCCTCTAAGCCTTAGTTTCCTCATCTGAAAAATGGGAATTTGAAATGAGCATATAAAGGGCTTCCACCAAAGCAAGTACTTAATAAGTCATTAGCAGCAGCAGCAGCAGCATCTATCTTGAACGTAGATCAGTTGAGTAGAAGCTATAGGTGGTTATACCTACCAAGGCATCTGCTAGGAGGTAGCTCCTTCCTTTGTAGGAAATAAAGTGATCAGAGTTAGCACTGGGCATTATTATTTTTTAAAAAAACAAAAGATGTTCCAAGCATACTGCCAAGCTTCACATTCATTTCTGCCAGGTAGAACAACAAAAAAATCTAGTGTGGCCTTCTGATTGTTCCCAGATTGACTTTCAAACAGGGGTTGGTGTGTGAGCTCTGGGTAGAGAGGCACCCTGGCCAGGGGAGTAGGGAGCAAATTGTCCCGAGGCCAGCTCCCACCTGACATGCATCATCTGAGAATCCTAGCCAAATGCCAACCATGGACACAGACCCAAGGCAAGCAGATGAGGGTGAATTAGGTTGCTTTGAGCTCTTGATGCCCTATTCATTTGCAGGGTGCTTTAATTATAAATAGATCCTTTGTTGGAAATGTAGGGAGACTCCATAGTGTGATGGATATGAGCTGGTAAAGAGCTAGACAACTAAAAAATGACCCCTAATGCTCTTTTATTGTCCATAAATATTTATTTGAGACCTGGCTCTGTGTATCATTTTCCCCCGGTTTAGAAAAGGCATGCTTTCTGTTCTCAAGGAACTTCTACTTCAGTTTGACCAAGTCATTAACAACACAATCATACCGGTAGTGACTGTCAACCAGGGGGAGGGGGAGAAGCAGGCTCTTTCATTGGGTAGCTTGGCAGACTATGGAGGGGGAATACTGAGAAGTGGTCATCCAATGAGCTCCCTGATGCTGGATGCCTGCCACCCCCCAGTCCTCAAGTGTGCCCTTATCAGAGGGCAACATCTTCTGGGGACACGCGAGCAGGACACCTTTGAACCTGGGCTCACTAAGATTCTCAGGGAGGAATCAAGAGGAGCTGCCGATTCCAGAGCGATAGGGCTTGAATGCCGAAAGAACATTCTCTCCTCCTCCACTGCCTGCATCAGTGTCTACTTCCCTTTTGCCTCTACAGCCTATTCACTTCAGAGTTCCCCCCTGGTTTAGGAAACTAACAATGCTGTGGTTAATTAAGAACCCAGGGCCGGGTGCGGTGGCTCAAGCCTGTAATCCCAGCACTTTGGGAGGCCGAGACGGGCGGATCACGAGGTCAGGAGATCGAGACCATCCTGGCTAACATGGTGAAACCCCGTCTCTACTAAAAAAAAAAAAATACAAAATCTAGCCGGGCAAGGTGGTGGGCGCCTGTAGTCCCAGCTACTCGGGAGGCTGAGGCAGGAGAATGGCGTAAACCCGGGAGGCGGAGCTTGCAGTGAGCTGAGATCCGGCCACTGCACTCCAGCCCGGGCGACAGAGCGAGACTCCGTCTCAAAAAAAAAAAAAAAAAAAAAAAACCCAGGCCTTGCTGAGTTAGTAGCTTTGGGCCCAATTTGGGCTGTGTGATGTCAGGCAAGGCCCTTAACCCCTCTGAGTCTCAGTTGCCTACACTGTGAAATGGGTATATTAATAGCACTAACTTAAGTCAAGGAAATAATGCACAGAAAGCACTTTGGCACAGCCTAGCACAAAGTCCTCCTGTATATTGCGATTATATTATTATTTATTATCAGAGGAAGTTGTATATCCTGGGAAGCCAGTGTGGGGTGGCGGGGGAAGTTTTCAAGGCGGTAGATTTGAATTCAGATTTCACCACTGCCAGTTAACTACTGGGTATGACTTGGAGGAAGTCATCTCACTTCTCTGAACACCTGCTTCCTCCTCTATGAAACAGGATAACAGGGCTGCTGTATGGCATAGATGAGAGCGTGTGTGACTCCATGGCTCTTGGTGCCTCCTCCTTCCCTTTCCTAGGCTTCCCTCATTGTTTACATAGTGCTTCAGAGTCACAACAGTCACACCTGCATCAGGTGTAGGGTGACTGCTCTGTTTCTAGAAAATTGCTAAAGTCTATGAGTAGGCAAGTGCCTTGGCAGGGTATAATTTATTTAATCGCAATTGATCGAAGCTTTGCAGGGTCAAGTGGCCCTCTGCACAGTCCTGCTTTGCAAACTAAGGGGCACCCCTCACTTGACTCTCAAATGTTGGGGCAGAGGGAAGGAGGGCCTGGCATGTAGAAGAAGAACCTTCCACTCCATCCTTGTGCCCTTCGCAACCTGGCAGTGCTTGGGAAACCTTTACCAAGGAAATTATTTTGCCAGTTTAGACTTCCAGCAGTCTTCAAAGGAATCCTCTCCTCTGTAGATGTCCCATATTGGAAAACACTTGAGAACCTTGCTGCTGTCTGCTGCAGGCATCCTTTACCTCAGGAATAAATACCATTTTTATTTTACCACCAGAATAATGTCCTTGACTCTACAATGGCTAGCCAACTTTTTTTTTTTTTTTTTTTTTTTTTTTTTTTAGAAAACCCAACAAACCAAATCACAGTTTGATTTATCTTTCATTTAAGTCAGTTGCCACTGTCTACCATTTCCCCATTATCCTTATGGAATGAAACTTAGCTGAGATGATTCTGGGAGCAAAGCCTGAGTCTCTGAGCTCCTGCCTTCTTTGTGTGTGTACATCCGTTTTTTTTATATATATATTCACAGGCTTCTGCATAATAAACTGTAGATAGATGATACATCTGGTATGCTTTTTTTTTTTTTTTTTTTTTTTTTTTTTTGAGACGGAGTCTCGCTTGTCACCAGGCTTGGAGTGCTTAGGGCCGGATCTCCGCTCCACGGCAAAGCTCCGCCTCCCGGGTTCACGCCATTCTCCTGTCTCAGCCTCCGGTCTGGGACTACAGGCCCCGCCACGTCCGCGCTAGTTTTTTGTATTCTTTTAGTAGAGACGGGTCTTCACCGTGTTAAGCCAGGATGGTCCGGATCTCCTGATCCTCGTGATCCACACCCTCGTCGCCTCCCAAAGTGCTGGGATTACGGCTTGAGCCACCGCGCGCGCCCGGCCTCTGGTTGCATATTAATTGCTGACAGTTCAAAATAACATGTAATCACTATGTTTCAAGGTTGCAAATGTACAGCACTGAGAGTCAGTGTTTGTTATGAACCTTTGGAAAAATCCATTGTTACTGGGTATTTTTTAATTCTTGCCATTAAAAATGCACTACAGAATGGAAAGTGTCTCAACAAATGAAATCAGTTTTGTGTTCTGCACACGTGCACATGCACATACACCCCTCCCAAAGAATAACATTTTGAAGCTATTCATCTGCTCATTTGGGGTGTGTGGGGGCAACAGAAATGCCAGATGAATCCATTATAGATTACTTACCTCACAGTTTCCTGTACAGCATGCTTTGTATCTTATTTTTCTGCATACCATTGCTCAGTGGGTGGTAAGATGTCAGCTGAAAGCCAAAAACAGGAAAGTTTAAGATTTTAAAATTTATTTCCTATTTAATCAATCCCATGTGGTTGTTTGACTAGTAGCTTTTTCCATTCTGAATAATCAGATTTGAATGTATTCTGTTCTCGGCTGGGAGCAGAGTGTTCTAAAACACCCGGGTGCTGTGTCCCCTGGTTCTAAGTGTGGGCATGTGCTCCTGAGGACACACATGGACCAAACATTTGAAGGGATAATTTGTGCTAGAAGGGACAGCTGGGAGTTACCAGGGAGCACCTCAAACGTATTTTGTGTTTCTCTCTGGAGGTCACATCTCTGCAAGGCCTGTCTGCTCAAAATCATTGTTCTTGTCAAAAACAGAAACCAACTACACATCAAGAGAAGGGGATCCATTTTCTTCTGCAGACTCAGTGCCCTTGGTCAGATGTCCCTGTAGTTTTTACCCAGCAACCAATTGGGATCCCTGGTCTCTGTCTAGTTTTCAGTCAGATGACAGACCTGACTGTCAGCTTTGCTTGCCTGAGATGTGTTTGATCATCCCAGATTCAGCTGGAACAATCTGTCCTTCCTTTGGGACACTGAGATTAAGATCTGCGCATCCTTTTTCATCTCTGTACTTCTTTTTGCTCTTCTGGGAAGCTAAGATAATGCTGAGCTTCAAAGAATGACAGATGGATGAGAAAGACAGAGGACTTTTCTGTGGTTCTGTGTGGTCCTTTCTTGGTTACACATTATTTTTGTGAAGTTTCACCTTGCACATCCGACATGGGTTGAATGCCCAGAGTTCCTCTCATTGCCTAATCCCAGACAGTACTGGGATCTGGCAAGACTGGAGACCAGCTCTTTTAGCCCATAATTCAGCAGTGTCGGTGGCAGTGGGCAGGTGGGAGGATAATGCAAACCTCCCAGATTAGGGAGGTTAGGACTTGGGTCCTTATCTTGAGATTTTACTGCTTTCCTCTCTTCCAATATAGCCTTGAATCCTGCCAAACCACCACTAGTTTTGCTGTATCCAGCCAGAGCTTGACTAAACAGGTGTAAAACCACAGGAAGAAAAGGAAGGCAGGAATGTGGAATCAAAATACATGATCTCGTAGCAGCCTCAGTGGCCAGAGCAGTTATTGGTACGATTCTGACAGGTGACATGGAACTCCAGCTTTGTCCCTGGAAGGATCAAGGCAAAATCCAGTGCTGCAGGGAATAGAAGAGGGCAAGGGCACAGGCTGGCAGAGAGACCATGCCTCTCCCAGGACATCAGAAATAAGAGCAATACTCTGATATTTACTGAGGACTTTCTAACAGGTGGGTGTCTGCCAAGCATATTATACACCTAGTCTCCTGTGATCCTCCCAACAACTCTGTGAGGAGATAGGAGAGTCATCTTCACTTCACAGCAGAGGAAACTAAGCTTATAGAGTTTACATTTTGGGCCCAAGGTCATAGGGTATTGCTTTCTAACCAGACGGGTTGAATCCTTTGCAAAGAATCGATGCACTCTTTGGGCCAGAGTGATAAGAACTTTGTCACTTGCTGCAGAGGCATTCAGATTATTCCTAAGCTCTGAGAGAGCAGAGAAAATGTCCTTAAAGAAGGAGGAATGGAACTCCCAGTGGCATCCTTTTCCCCCTTTCCCTCCAACCCCACCCAAGGGGAAGCCAGGGAATCCCTTTTACAGAGATAAACAAATGCAGAACATATATTCCATCCAAAGGTTTCCAAGAAGTCAGTAGGAAATGACTGACTCCGGAACCCCAAAGCCACAGAGACCTTCCTCTGGACCCCGTGGCTGTGACCAGGAGACCTTTTCTACCTCTGGGTGCCTTGTTGGCATCATCCAGCCAGGGATGTCCAGCCCCATTTTCCAGACTGGGGAATGGGTGTGCATTATAGGCACGTTATTTCTGTGGCATTCTTGCCAAAAATGCATAACCTAATATGAGAAAACATCCTCTGGGCGTATGGCTGGCCTTCCCGTAAGGGCCACAGAGACTTGATGCTGCTGGCAACTCTCCTAATTTTTAAGGAGGTTGAACTCTTTAAAAGTTCTCCAGCTCTGAGCATCTGGCCCTTTCTGCCTCAAAAGGCAGATGTGGAGCCAGGGACCACAGACAGAGCTAAACATTTGGCTTCCTCTTTCTCTGAAGGTCTGTAGCATCATGTCTGGGCATGACCAAGATGAGTTTCAGGCAATGGGGGCTGGTGTTTGCTAAAAGGAACTTAACCGGGGTGTGGGTGTGCATTTCTCCCTCTGCCCAAGGTTAAGTAATAGTAACATCCTGTGTAAAGAGAACTTGAATGTGGTTTTCTGCTAAACTTCAATATTTTAAGGCTATTTATTAGATGTGTTTAATCTTGGGCCAATTTAACCAGTAGCAGACTAATAAAATAACAAATTTGGGCTTGCTGCCAAGACAAATGTTGACTTACCCTTATAATGTTGACTAAAATGAATAACTTTGAAAGTTATTGCAGAGTGAAACCTTAGCTAAAAATACAGTGTCTGAAGCAGTGGTTTTGTTTCATTTTACTGGCTCTGCTTAGAGATTATGTTTGTAACCTAGGCTGCTGCCTGCTTCACCTCTCAGAGTACTGTATTTTACTGAATTATTTCCCAAGGTTCTTTTCTTCAGCCCATAAACCTTCACTCAGCAAAAATGAATTTCCCCATGGCAGGCAAGTAGGACAGGTTACTTTTCCAGTGTGGGGGCAAAACCTCAGTGGTACCAAGAGGAATAAAGGTAATAACTTGCTTGAGTCTTCTCTCAGAAACAAAACGGTATGCCATGAACATTCACCCTCTCCAAGTTTGTAGTAAAATTAATTGCTTCTCCCGGGTGTACTGGAAGAAATCCATCTCGCTTGCCCCCTACCCCCACCTTTTCTTCATTTTGCCATTCAGTTTATACAAACAGTAGAGAGCTATAGTATTTTGCTACCATGTGTTTTGGACTTAAAGGAAGCAGGGGAGGCCAGGAGGAAATGAAGCTAGGAGGACTACAGAAATTATCATAAAGTGTGATTTCTTTCTACCCCTGTTTTTTAAATTTGTGTTTTATAGGAAGCTGGTTTGGGCAGGGCTTCTGAGCATGGTTTCAGAGGCTCCTGCCAGCATTGTGTGAGTTCATTCAACTGCCAACTGTCCTCCTTATGCCTCTCCCTTATTCAAGGTTTCCCCCTGAAAGCAACCATCTCACAGGAAGGCTTTGGCCGAGAAGCCATAGGTGCCGAATCTGCTTTTGGTGCTGCCTGGCTCAGGCAGACAGAGCTTGATACACAGAGAATGAACGTCATCCCTCTAACATTAGTATGTTCAGTTCTGTGCACCTGAGAGTTGATGGTTTAATTTGTGGATTTGCCCAGAGTCTCTTGTGACTTCTGCCATCATCTGCTCTTAGCACTTCCATGAGAGGGGACAAGAGATTGTTGGAGTCTCAATCCAGCAGCCCGAAAACCTGTCTGCAGCTTGGGTTTGAGACTGAACCAACACAGGGTGTTTTGTGGATTTTAGTTATCCAGGCTGTCCCTGTTCCCTCATTAACAAAAACAAAACAAAACAAACCCCAGCTTTTTTTTTTTTTCTTTTAAGAAGGAAATTGGGATCTTTTCCTCATAGCACGTTACCTTAATATAGAGGAAAGAGTTGAGCCATTTTATCAAAAAGGAAATCAAATCCCCCTTAGATGCCTAATGTGAGACAACTGGCAACCAAACTCATGGCTGGAGAAAACAAACACAAGAATGTGGCTTCCATGTTTGAGATTAGCCAAGACAAAGATAGCAGGGATGCCTCCCAGAACATTTCCTGGTGACTTGTCAAAGTCCACAAAGCCTGTAGTCCCTTTGTTGAAATCACTGATAAGCATACAAGAGGAAAATTATAGTTCTGAGTTTGATGACCTTTTCTCACCTTGGGGGTTAAAAACCAATAATTCTGAAGCACATTTGGCCTAATCAATGGAGCCAGGTTTCTGTTGGGATATGGGCCTCATTTTTTGTCTTTCATCTTCTGGGAACAGATGACACCAGGTCAGTTAGCTCTGTGCCAGGGGGGGAAAAAAAAACAGAAAAAAAATTTCAATGGAAATTTTAGAATTAGGAACAATTATTTCATTATTATTTTCTTTTTCTATTTCCACGAAAAAAGATGGAGTCATTTGCAAGCTCCAAGGCAGCTCTCCTTTCTGTACCCACAGTCTCATTCCTCCTTTGCTCAAGCAGCTCTATGAAGGGCTCCTCAGTGCCGCATATGTGTCCTATGTTCCTGTATGCCCTGCCTTCCAGCCATCTCACCTGTTCCTTCCTTGCCAGCTCCACCTGACACTGACTCTCTTGACTCTGTGGATCAACCTTCTGATTCTCCCTGTTCAGCTGGGAGACATTCCCCTCAACAGTGACATCTGTGTACTTCAATTAAGGCCACTTTGCCCATACTGGGTAAACACTCCCTAAATTAGACTAAGAAGGATGCACAAAGTGACAAAGTCCTCCAAAATATGTATTAGTTACAAAGAGAATAATATTAACTTTGCAGTGGAGAAATTCAGCAGACACCACCTGTGTTAGTTTCTTATGACTGCTATAACAAAGCACAAGCTAGGTGGCGTAAAACAACAAAAATTTATTGTCATATTCTGGAGGCTAAGTCTGAAATGAAAATGTCAGCAGAGGCCGGGTGTGGTGGCTCACACCTGTAATCCCAGCACTTTGGCAGGCCAAGGCGGGTGGATCACCTGAGGTCAGGAGTTGTGACCAGCCTGGCCAACATGGTGAAACCCTGTCTTTACTAAAAATACAAAAATTAGCTGGGCATGGTGGTGCACTCCCTGTAGTCCCAGCTACTCAGGAGGCTGAGGCAGGAGAATCACTTGAACCCAGAGGTGGAGGTTGTGGTGAGCTGAGATGGTGCCGCTGCACTCCAGCCCGAGCCACAGAACAAGACTATGTCTCAAAAAAAAAAAAAAGAAAAAAGAAAAGGAAATGTCAGCAGAGCCATGCTCCCTCTGAAACCTGCAGAGGAATCCTTGCTTCTTCCAAGTTCCTGGTGTTTGTTGGCAATCCTTCGTGTTCTTTGGCTTGTAGATACATCACTCCAGTCTCCACCTCTCTGTTGTTACATGGCCATCTTCTCCATGTGTGTCTCTAAATTTCCCTTTTCTTATAAGGACACCAGTGATTAGATTTAGGGCCTGCTCTAAACTAGTATGACTCTTCTTAACTTGATTTTATCTACAAAGGTCCTATTTCCAAATAAGGTCACATTCACAGGTATCTGGAGTAAGAACTTACACTTATCTTTCAGTGGGGGCATAATTCACTCCATAAGACCATCTTAACCACGTAGTCAAAGTTAACATCACCAGTAATAAGACTTAGCAACATGGTGTACCACCTATACGATATACCAGGAAGGGCACATCTTTGTGTTGTATTCTTGTCAAAAAATGCATAACCTGAACCTAATCATGAGAGAACATAAGATTAATCTAAAGTGAGAGACATTCTATAAAATAACCAGTACTCTTCACAAGTGTCAATTAGAGAGCTCTGTTACTTTGCTGTAAGATCACGAAAAACAACAAGACAGAGGAACTATATCACAGATTGGACAGAAATATAACTTTGGATTCTAGATTAGATCCTGGAACAGAAAAAGGACACTAGTGGGAAAACAGAAACCGGTGAAATCTCAATAACTCTGTTAATAGCTTAGTTAATAGTATTGCCCTAATGTTAATTTCTTAGTTTTGATAAATGTACTGTGGTTATGTAAAATGTTAACATTAGAGGTAGTGGTGTAAAGGAGGTATGGGAGCACTCTACTAATTTTGCAACTCTTCTGTAAATCTAAGATTATTTCAAAATCAATTTTTTGAAAAAGAGTATGCACATATTAAGGGAATAGATAAGCTCACCTGTTCTTAGAGGCAAAGGTGGCGGGGGGAATAATCTTTAGCAAAAACATAACAATTTGTAAGCCCTATTCTAGGCTCTGATAATTATCTTGCTGTTCACAAAGTACTGTGCTATGTGCTCATCGTCATTATCTGTCTGTCGTTGGGCAGAATAACGAAGCAGAGGCGTATAGTCCAATACATGGTCCACATTTTGCCTCTACCTGAAATACGTGATGTTGTGTATTTGTGCTCCTTGAACCTTGACTTGCTCACTTATAAAATGGGGGTAATGATATTAGCTTTCTCATAAGATGTTCTGAAGATGCCAAGAGCAAATCCATATAAAGCTCTTCACCCAGCACCTGCACAGATGATAAATTCCCCATAAAGCGTAGCTCCTACCCACAGAATTCTCACTGCTGTATTACAAGGTTATTTCCCCATTTTCAGTTGAAGAAACCGAATAAGTAACTTGCTTAAGACAAGATTAGTGAATATGAGAGCCAGGCTGAAATAGATAAATCTAGAAGAATAATATGGCTCATTCTCAACCACTTTGTTAGAAAAACATTAACCCAAGAGGGAAAATCTGTAGGGATTCATTGAAAGAAAAGATACAAAGCAAGCTGTCAAGTGCCCCCATGCTGGGTGGAGTGGGGTCATTTGAAGTAAAGCTTATAGCTGGGAAGAGGCAGAAGCAGGAATTAAAGAATTGTCCAGTGGGCAAACAAACAGAGACCCTGAAAGGGTGGGGAAGGCCTTCGCAGTAGGAGGTATCAGAGGAAATTAGAACACAAGAATATTTGTAGTAGCCTAGAAGTCTTGAAGGGTGAGAATCTTGGGCATAAACTGTAAAATGATGTGAACCACCCTCTGGCCCTGAGGAATAGGAGTGGTAAAGTCAAGGCAGTTGTAGGCTAATGAGCTTTACATTTGTTTGATCGGTAAGAGGCAGAAGGGGAGTGAGGATCTGGCAAAAATGGGAGGTTTTAGCCTCGTTAGTAGATGATGTTATTGTATCAATTGAGAGAAAAACATGAATTTGCAAGGCACTCACAGGAAAACAAAACATGCTCACAAGTTAAAATATATACAGCAGGAACATGAAGGACTCCTGTCCATGGACAAACTGATCTTGAAGGGCCCTTATTTTTCTGTGTGTTTCTAAAATAAATTAGCGTTGACCTCCCCTGGATTGTTTTATGTCATGGAGTTCAGTGATTGGGAACCCATTAATGGGTTTCCTTTTTTTTTTTTGAGATGGAGTCTCGCTGTGTCACACAGGCTAGAGTGCAATGACACGATCTCAGCTCACTGCAACCTCCGCCTCCCGGGTTCAAGTGATTCTCCTGCCTCAGCCTCCTGAGTAACTGGGATTACAGGCGCCCGCCACCTTTTGTAGTTTTAGTAGAGACAGGGTTTCACCGTGTTGGTCAGGCTGGTCTCGAACTCCTGACCTCATGATTCGCCCCCCCCCCCCCTTGGCCTCCCAAAGTGCTGGGATTACAGGTGTGAGTCACCTCGCCTGGCCAGGGTTTCTTAATGAGTGTGAATTAAGCCAGTCAATACAATGAAAGACTTCAGGGAGTGTGGCGACTTGGCCCATGGCTCTCCTTGGGGTTGCTGTCTTTAAATGCTGTGAAGTTGCTTTCCCAGTGTTCTCTTTCCCAACACATGGAGCTTTCCCTATTCCAGTGTGTGTTATTTAGAAGTTATTGAAATTCAGTAGTGGGAACTTTTTTACAACACACAAAAATAGGTTTCTTCTATTCTGGATGATGTCTGTCTCTTTAGTATCCTTTCTCACTAGGCCCTCCCTAATAACTGAGGTAAAAAAAAAAAAAAAAATCACAGATAGCACCTGTCTACTCCGGTTCAGCATTCGCTGGCACACTTGCAAAACAATTTTGTGTCCATTAAAAAAAAATTTTAAAAAACTTAATTTTGACATGTACCATAGACAGGCATGTACCAAATACATGTACCCTTTGACATTTATTTTGTCACGTACTTGTGCCCAGCACCTAGCTTTGATAGCTACCAACCTGTGACCAGTCCTGTTTTCCTCTTTCTCCATCCTCTTTCTCCACTGTTGTTATTTTGAAGTAGATCCCAGGCATCATATCACTTTTTATGTACTTTGTTCATATATATTTTTAAATGGTCAAGGAAAGTTGGCATTGTGTTTAGAAAGTTAAGAGAATAAAATGCAATAAAATAGGATTTACTCACATAAAAAGTAAGTCAAATGTTTCCCCTGTTTCTCAGGGGAGGACCCTGCATGTCCAGCTGCAGGGAGAATAGGCAAATCAAGCTTTGCTATCTACTGGAGCCTGACGATGACTAGGTGTGCCTGTGGGAGGTGCAGTGCCTGGGAGTGTTGTCTTTCGGTATGTTACAGTAGGAAAGCTGAGGCTGAGGGCCTCTGACCAGGACATAACTGGTCAGCAAACAACAGTCAGCAAACTATGGCCTGAAGATGGAATACAGCTGACTTCCTATGGGCCTCAAGCTAAGAATAGTGTCTGCATGTTATAATGATTGAAAAATATCAAAAGGATAATATTTTGTAAGCAGGGCATAGTGGCTCACCCCTGTAATCCCCAGCACTTTGGGAAGCCAAGGTGGGAGAATTGCTTGACCCCAAGAGTTTGAGACCAGTCTGAGAAACATGGCAAGACCCCTTCTCTAAAAAATTTTTTAAAAATTTAGCCAGGCATGGTAGTGAGCACCTGTAGTCCCAGTTTCTTGAGAGGCTGAGATGGGAAGATCCACTTGAGCCCGGGAGGTTGAGGCTGCTGTGAGTCGTGATCGTGCCACTACACACTAGCCTGAGTGACAGAGCAAGACCGTGTCTCAAAGAATATTTTGTGACATGAAAACTATGAAATTTGAATTTTAGTGTTCATAAATAAATGTTTAATATGATATAGCCACACTTATTTATTTACAGATTGTTTGTGTCTGAAAGCAGAGATGAGCTGTCATGACGGAGGCTGGGTAGCCCCTTACAGAAAAAGTTAGCCAGGCCCTGGTGTAGGGCATGGGCTCTGGAGTCAGCCTGCCTGGGTTTACATCCTGGTCACCTTGTTTTAGCTGAATGGTTTTAAGCAAATTGCTCTACTACATGCCTTAGTTTCTCCATCTTTAAAATAGGGATCGTAATAGTAGTTAACTTGTAAGGTTGTTAATAGGATCAAATTTGCAACTATATGTAAAGCACTGAGCTGAGTTCCTGCTACCAGTATTAGCTCATTATTATTATTTGTTTATGCTAGAGTTTATCAGTCACTGTAAGATTGTAACGTCCTATTTAACATGAGGACGATGAAAGCCACCTAGAAGGTTCCTGGGTAGATTAAACGTGACCCTTGGGAGTACAGTTTCCACACACACCTGGTATACAGATAGAACCCTGAAAAGGCATTCCTGGCATTTCCAAACATTTGAAAGATTTTTTTATTTGGCTCCATCAACTCATGGGCAAGAGTATCTGCTAGCACAATCGATTCTCACCTCTTCCTTGCTCCTGACCAGATGTAAAGCAGCTGAGAGCCACACTGCCCTGCCGTACAACAGCCTGAGTCCTTATGCCAGTGACTGCATTTCCAGCCTCTCCTGGATGGTGTTTGAGGCTCAATAGGGGTAGAGTCTCAGGGCAGCTGCAGACATGAGATGGATGATATTCCTACTATTCCCCACCCCACTCTGGCTGCAAAAAGAAAGCACAGGGAAAATGAGTGGGGAGTTCCTGTATGCCATGTCTGTTTCAATGGAACTATTTTTGGAGGAATAAAAAAGTATGCTAGATTATATTGATGCCATGGGCATTTTCTTACATTGCAGACAGTCTGCTTTGGCTTTTACCTGTTGAGGGGAAGAATGAGGAGAGGATAAAAATCATTGTATCCCCTAGAGAAGGAATATCAAAATCCGTTTAGTAAAAATATCATACTAAGAATAAAATTGCACAGAGTGTTTTATTCTCCTTTGTTCGTAATTAAACACAAGATATTTTAAATTGTCAAATCAGTTTATTTATGAAAAAATATGACCTGTATGCCTTTCTTTATTCTCTCCTTTCCTTATTATCTCCTTTCCTTCTTCCCACCCCTCCCTTCTTTTCTTCCGTTCCTTTTCCTTCTTTCCTTGTCCTCTGACTAAATGAAGAACATTTGATAAAAGCCACTGCCAATTCATGATAAAAATTCACAGCAAAGTTGGTACAGAAAGGAACTTTCTCTACGTGATAAAGGGTGCCTCTCCCATGCTCTCAGCAAATATTTAATGATGAAATCTCATTAATAATTACTTTAGAACCAAGAATTAAACTAGTATACCCACTGTCTTGGCTTGTAATCAACAATATACAGGTGATTCTAGCCAGTGCAATAAGACAAGAGAAACAAAAAAGTGGTAAGTCCTGGAACAGATGAAACAAAACTGTTATTCACAAAATACTATCCATACAGAATGCTCAATGTCTTTTCTTCTTTTCTTTTTTTTTTAAACTTTAGTGAAATACCCTCCTGCCCTGTCTTAAAATCACGTGGTAGGGGGTGGTGTCTGCACTTGAAACAGGACACTTGGTTCCTGGATTTAGCATTGACCTTGCCCAGCTTGGTCTGGCAGCTGAGTTGTTGGACTAGGAAGCATCCCTGCAAGTTATGTTCTGTTATCTCTCTATAAAGCCTGAAAGCATCCCTACAATTGCATTTGCTAGTTCTCAGTAGAGCTATTTAACAAGAATCTGGAAACATTTTCCCTGAGGGCTCTCTTTAGACAGCAGTAAAATGTAGCTGGAGACATATTGAGTAAATGGAAAAGAAAAATCAAATGAGGCCAGGAATTTTTTTAATCTTCTATTCTCATAGAAGCCCTCAAGGAGAACACTATAATTCATACTTTACTCATATGGGTTAGGCATAAAGCCTCCCCCATAGATCCAATAACCTGTAAGTGTTCTGGTTTTGAAATTGCACCTGCTTACATTGCTGGATCATAGCACTAAATCACACAGCAACGGCTTCTGGTTCAATTGTTCATTACTTGGGAATGTCAGATTGCCAGAGAGCAGCCTGATGTTTACATCCAAATCGGCAATGCCTTAGGAAATCAATTTTAATTACAATCTCACGTAGCAGCACTGCACTCAACCTGCAGAGAGGCTGGCATTTGTGTTGAACCTACATCTTATAGTTGTGCAGAAAATGCCTGTCTGACTGGGTCATGCAAAACGGTCAGCAAAGTCAGCAGAACCTTAGAAAAGATGATACAGCAAGTGGAACACAGCTGGATCATCCCCCATCCTGCCGAGCGTGCAGTGCTTTCTGGCCCCTTTTTAAAACAAGAGAACCCAGTTGGCGTTTGCCTTTCAACCTTCCCATTCTGATATAAAAATCTGTGACCCGGCAGCTTTAACCATAGAAGAGAGAGAGAGAGAGAAAGACTCAGAGTCAGTGGGCAGGATTCTCTGACACCAGGTCCTGCTCCCTCAGGGAATCCTTGTCACCTCACTTGCTGTAATGCAGTTTGTGCTACCAACCTGGCATTTTCAGCCCAAAGCAGGATCCATTTCGACAAATTCAGGGGATGCTTAAGAGGTGGTGTGTGTGTGTGTGTGTACGTGCGCGTGCGTGTGTGTGTGTGTGTGTATTCAGTACGCCAGTGGTGCAGCTCTGACGTAAAAAAATGTTTTAAACCCTCCTCTGGGCACAAATGCTCAAGAGCCTGGCACTGGACAGGGAGCATCCTGAAGGGCATTGTCACCTGAAGCAGAAAAGCTGTCAGATCTTTCCCTTCAGCTCTTAAATCATTGTCACGCAATGGCTTTCATCTTGGGAGATTCATCCTCTGCATTTTGGAACTGAGCCTTCCTAGTGTTTTGAGAATTTTCTGCTCTGTTCAGCTTAGCACGCTAAGAAGCCGGAGAGGTACCCAGCAGCCTGGTTGCATGCTCTGTCTTGGAAAAGTATCTGACTGCTTTGAGAAATCGTGAAATCATTCTGGGCCACATTGTGGGATTGTATTGAATTTTTTTTTAAGTTTTTAAATTTTTATATGTAAATGCCGGAAAGCTTGGAGATAGTCTATTTCAAAGAAGGCTTTTGGTTTCTGAGACTGGCAGGGGCATAAAATGACATGAGAGTGTCTCAGCAGGATTCCAAATTCACGAAAGGTTTTTCCAAGCACTTACTCTGTTCAGAACGGGGATGCAGAGATGTCCTGGAGAATCTGAAGTTCTGCCTTAACCCTCGAAACTTTGAAAGCAATGGCTGAAAAGGAAAGATGAATACCTAGAGGCTCCCTCTGGAAATGACTGAGGTTTGCCACCACAATTGGCTACTTTGGCTTTGTCCATCAAAATTTGGTATCTTCGTGTGCTGTCTAGCATCTACTACAGGTCAGATGGAGCTTAGGAGGACAAGGGTAACTCTTCTCTTTGTCTTTGTAAAAATGTTTTGTCTATCATCATTCTCTTCCTCATAGCCTGTTGTTGTTGTTGTTGTTGTTGATTTGTTTTTTGGTTTTTTTGACACAGAGTCTCTCTCTGTCAACCAGGCTGGAGTGCAGTGGCACAATCTCTTCTCACTGCAACCTCTGCCTCCCGGGTTCAAGCAATTCTCTGCCTCAGCCTTCCGAGTAGCTGGGATTACAGGCACCCGCCACTACACCCGGCTAATTTTTGTATTTTTAGTAGAGATGGAGTTTCACCATCTTGGCCAGGCTGGTTTTGAACTCCTGACCTTGTGATCCACCCGCCTCGCCCTCGCAAAGTGCTAGGATTACAGGCATGAGCCACTGCGCCCGGCCAGCCTGTTGTTTTTATTTATGTAATTCTTGTCTGCAAAGTCCTTGGAATGGGTAGGCTCCCTCCCACCTATCAGCCTGGTTTGAAGTAACTTGCAGATTTGCAAATAATGTTTTATGTGGAGGTGATTTTCAAAACTTGTGGCTGTATGTAGTATAGAAACCAATGTCCATAGTAGGGCTTTTTCTCTATACATTTTCTTTTGCTATCTGGTTATAATTTATAAATATTAATATGTGTATTTCAAATATACTGTAGATACAAAGATGCTTTCTTAAGAGCCCATATAACTTCTTTAAAAAAATTTTTTTTTAATTTAATGAACTAAGAAAACAATCTTGGTGCTTTAGGAAAGCCATTGCATAAGAGTGGCTTTAGGCAAGGTGGGGAAAAGGTTTTTAAAAAGATGTAACCAGAAGCAACAAAAGACAAGGTCATTGGGTGAGAAATCAGAGGCTGCTTTTCTCTACAGAAGGGGTGGGGAGACTGGTTCTACTAAGTGGAAGCTTCTGAATTAAAAGCTGGCAGATACTGGGGGGTGAGGGATAAGGAGCAGATCCCTGCCCCTTTTCTGTCTTCCCAGATGATGCCTCTGTTGACATCCCCTGCCTGCCATTTGTCCTTCCCTGCCTCTTAAGCCAGGTCATCTCCATACAGCCGGAGTGAGACGTGACACTGTTTATATTCCATAGATCAGTGTATAGCCAGCACCTCGTGGAGTGGAACACAGTTGTATGGTGGAGTTATGTTGTCTTTGCAATTGACCTTGACATTTTACTTTTTTTTTTTTTTAACTCTATAGGAGCCTAGTAATAAACGGGTGAAACCCCTTTCCAGAGTTACGTCACTAGCAAACCTCATCCCGCCTGTGAAGGCCACGCCATTAAAGCGCTTCAGTCAAACCCTGCAGGTAAGAAGGGCACACGGGGCCTATGGTTGCAGAAAATCATGGTGTACGGGAGGGAACATCCCCATTCTACCTAGAATTTCCCCTGGTTTGAGAGTGACCTGAATCAATGCTTATTTCAATAGAAGAGCGCAAGTGAGGGGACTTGGAGGAAGAAAGATGTTTTCAAGTTGCAGACAAGGGTCATGCAGAGCCAGAGCTATTGCAGTTGGGCCTTTCTCCACAATTGTATTTCAGAGTTATGTGCCCCATCCAGACATACTCTCACGCGATTTTTTCCTAAAATATCTATGGGCCTCCTGAGGAAACCAGCACATGATGTTATCTGGAGGGCAACACAGCCTAGTGGCTTCGACCAGGGTCGGCAAACTGCATTGGGTGGAGAAAATCCAGTTCACCACCTGTTTTTTTATGACTCACAAGCTAAGCCTGATTTTACTTTTAAAATTCTTGGGGAAAATCAAAAGAATGGTGCTGGTTCGTGACACGTGAAAACTACATGAAATTCAAATTTCAGTATCCATAAATAAAGTTTTGTTGGAACATAGCCATGCCCATCTGTTTATTGTCCATGGCTGCTTTGTACTATGGCATAATTGAGTAGTTGTGACAGAGACCATATTGCCCACAAAGCCAAAAATATCTACCATCTGGCCCTTCACATAAAATGTTTGCTGACCCTTGGCTTAGAACGAGGACCTAAGGACCTCGGAGTGGAAGTACCTTGGGTTCTAACCTTGGCTCACCTTGGGCAGGTGACTTAACATCTCTAGGTCTTGCTTTTATTTTTTATTAAAAAAATTTTTTTTCCATACTTTGTCCTACAGATAGGTCTTCTATTCCTTATGGGTAAAATTTGCCATGATGCCACCAAACCATCATGGAATCATTGCAAAGATTTACAAGACAGTGCATTTAAAGGGCCTAGCATAACGCCTTGTCCCTTAGTTAGCAATCATTAATCTTTGAATTAGTTAACTAAGTAGTAAATATTAGCTACTATAATAGTTTTTTAGTTAACAAGTAGTTATAGTTGTTCTTAAACTGTTGATGAAGTGTATCTTTTAAAGTGAACGTTGAGATTTATCCAAGGCCTTGAACCCAATTTGATAATTATACAAATTTTCTTTTAGATTGAAGCCCACAAAAAATATGCCATGAAAAGGCTCACCTGGTTTAGCTGAGCAGCTGTCTTGAGTCTGCCATGTATTTGTTGTGAATACTTTTGCTTGGCAATATTTTTTTATCTCTGCTTTCTCAGTCTTTAAGAAAACTGGGGACCAGAACCCAAGGCATGCCTCATGCTGTGAAAATCCATGACTTGAGAACTGTTTGAGGTTCTCCCTCAGCCCTTTCTGTCCTTGCCTGCCTACCATACTGCCAATATGTCATGACTCTACATATAGCCCAAGTGGTTCTTGCTACTTTCCCATAGATGCCCTTCCACTCCATTACTTTTCCCCTGCCCTGCCCGTTCCTCTGTTAACTCCATTGCAGTTTCACCTGAATGAATACCTCATCACCTAATTAGCTATAGGTTTGGGTCTGTTTCTCTCAGCACTTGGGCCTCTGGATCCCTAGTTAATCCCCTGATCCCTTTTGTGGGAGAACGGAAGAAAGAGAAAATAAGGTCGTCTGGGAGAGCAAGATGAAGGGCTTTGAAACTAGTGAAGAATGTGTTTACCTTTTCTCCCTTGTGACCAGTCCTTCAGCCTTCCAGACAAGTTCATCGCAGGCATCCCCTGGAAGATTCATCACCACCCTAGTCCTGCACATCTGGTCTTTCGCTGAGCACCGCTTTTTGAAAATTCTTTAGAATGTCTACTGCATTTCACCCTTTCCTCTCCATCCCATGGCTGTGGCTCAAGTTCACTCTGCAATTATTTCCTCTCTTGATTGTGAGACCTCCAGATTACCAGCCATCTCTTCCCATTATTGCTCCCAGGACAGTCCACCCTCTGTGCGTGAAGGCCCTCATTCATTCAAAAGTGTTGAGTGAGCCCTCATCAGGCATTAGGCTCTTCCTGCCTTCATATTGCTGTGTTCCAGATATAATAGAATTGCCTTTTGGTAGGTTTGCAGCAGTGCTGTGTTCCCACATGGCAGTAATGAGCTAGACTTAGGCAGCCTGCCAACCATCACCTACAAATGTCCCCACCTCTCCCAATTGCCCTTCTAACACCTGACCCTTTACTCTCCGTCATTGCCTTGCCTAGTTGGTAGGCTTTTTGTGTTTGTGCTCCTGGGCCTAGGAAGAGCACAATCTGTGCCTCCCACTATAGCCCAGCCCTGGCTGCTGTAAGATCTGTTATCATACCTTCAAAATCTTTCTTTTGGCTTCCCAGGCTTCTCAGGCACAATTTCTTTCTTCTGTTTCTGGGCTTCCTTCACAGAGAACAGGGCAGGAAACATTTGCTCACCTCAGAAATTTGCATTGACCTAGAGAACTAGAACAGAAAGAAATCAAGCCATGTCTGAAATCCAGCAGACTGAGGCCAAGGAAGGATGAGAAAGCCAAACCCAAGGGAGGATCTGACATGTGGAAATTGGTTTTTAAAACCGCAAAGATTTTTTTGGCAAAGTTTTTTTTTTTTTCTTTTTTTTGAGATGGAGTTTCACCCTTGTTGCCTGGGCTAGAGTGCAATGGTACGATCTCAGCTCACTGCAACCTCCACCTCCCAGGTTCAAGCGATTCTCCTGCCTCAGCCTCTCAAGTAGCTGGGATTACGGTCACCTGCCACCAAGCTTGGCTAATTTTTTGTATTTTTAGTAGAGATGGGGTTTCTCCATGTTGGCCAGGCTGGTCTCAAACTCCGGACCTAAAGTGATCCACCTGCCTCAGCCTCCCAAAGTGCAAAATATTTTTTTAATTTAATTTTTTCAAATATCGTGATAAATAGCTCACTCTAAGCTTTATATCTTGGCCATGAACAACCCAGCAGAAACAGAAGAGTTATTCGTAATGGTAATGTACATAGATACGGAGAGAATTGAGCAATGTGCTTATGTTTGAGTGTGTCCTTGGGTGGGGTGGAGGGTAGTCAGTGAATGGAAATACGCCCCTCAAGTTGTATGCAGAGTTAGCAGCCATGTTTGCAGAATGATCTGGAAAGCATGGAGAATGCTAGCTTGTCCCCACATGTCTTCTTGTAACTCACCTTGGTGCACACAGCGCAACTTCTGTGACATGATTTCCAGCTGTAGCATCTCAATAATAGTTTCCCTCGCCAGCGAGACTGAGAGAGGGTGCTCATTTATGTTTTATTTTATTTTATTTATTTTATTTTATTTTTTTCGAGACAGAGTCTTGCTCTGTCACCCAGGCTGGAGTGCAGTGGCGTGCTCTTGGCTCACCTCCACCTGCACCTCCTGGGTTCAAGTGATTCTCCTGCCTCAGCCTCCCGAGTAGCTGGGATTACAGGTGCCCACCACCACACCTGGCTAATTTTTGTATTTTTAGTAGAGACGGTTTCGCCATGTTGGCCAGGCTGGTCTCAAACTCCTGACCTCAGGTGATCCATCACCTCAGCCTCCCAAAATACTGGGATTATAGACGTGAGCCACTGCACCTGGCTGGATGCTAATTTAATGTGGTCTGGGAGTAGTAAGGATGAGGGGGAAGAGCTGGCCCCATAGCGCTGCTCAGTGGGCTCACTTCACATCCTCTCTGATTTTGTCTAAGTCCTGGTTCCCTTTCCAATAAGGGAGAAACAGAGAACAAAGAGTGTATCAGCTGCCCCAAACCTCTGAGCAGCCATCCATTAACCGTATGTGTGTATTATTTATGCCTTTTCTATTCCAAAAATGACTCAAGGCTGTAATTGAGCAGCTTGGTTCTCTGTTGCAGTATTCCTTTTCCCTAGCTTCTGACACCTTAGAGACATATATATCCCTTTGGATATTCAATTATGTCTCTCAGGTTGGATTCTTTTAATTATAGAAGAGATGACTTAAGCCCAAACACGGTGCTTTAATCAATGCTGGAACACTTAGCAGTCCTTCCTCTGGTTCCTCAGGAGACCACAGGTTAGCCCAGGAGGATATCAGGAGAGCTCTGGGCTGGCAGCCACTTCCCAAAATGTTAAAAGCCCAGTCACACATGTGACTGGTCCTTGCAGCCACAGTTCAGCAAGACACTGCAGGATTTGTTCTCTCTTGCGTCCTCTGCCCATATGGGCTGGGGGCTTGTGCCCCAACACAAAGGCAGCATTTGTGGACGTTGGGGAGAGACAGCCTGACTGCATGGCACTCTGTCTGCTTCTCACCAGGAAGGTTAGTGCTGCCGGTAGACTCAAGCACAGATGTCTGGATCCCTCTGAGCCTATAAATCCCCCCACCCTGGCCTGCCCGAGAGGAAAATCTGGCCCAGCTCTGAAAGGGGCCCTCATGCGCTCCTCTAGTGTGAAGTGAGGAAGGCGAGCTCGCCTTTGGCCAGTCGCTCCCTGAGCCCTGCCTCTCCCTGTCCACAGCTGTGCACGGCTGCTGGACTCATTTGAGCTGAGTTCAGCACATGCTATGGAATGCTGTGTTCATGATGTTGTGATGTAGGCCCTCATTCTCTTTGGACTTGAACTTTTTCCTTTTCCATTATAAAAGTGAATGTTCATTATGGAAAAATGCAGAAAAGGAGAAAGAGAAAAAGAACACATACAGTCTTCCAACTCCAAAACAATCCATTAATAGTTTACCAGTTTCCCTCTAGCACTATTCTAGGCATAGGTACAGAGCTCACACACTCTGAGCCTAGTTTTGGGTTCCTTGCAGTCTATTCAGCCTTATCTCTGTCTGGGTGATCTGCTCACTTTTAGGTTAAAGCCTCCCACAGTGACTGTGGATGATCAGTTTCTCTTGCATCTCTTGTCAGTCTTAGCCTCACACATTTCCAAGCTATGCAGTTAAGTGCACAAATGTTCATATTTGTCACCATTACAGCCTTCTGGGGGAGTTGCACCTTTTATTAGGATTAAATATTCCTGTTTATTTCCTTTAACGCTTTTTGCCTGGATTTTGTCATCGTCTTTTTTTTTTTTTTTTTTTTTTTGCTTAGTGTGTTTTGTTCCATCTCTCTATTTTCCTTCTCCCTTTGTTATTTGGCTGGGCAAGGAGTTTATCTAGCTTAGGGGGAGTATTATGTCACAGTTATTTTTGGAAAATATTATGGACTGAGTATATATTATTCCAATGTATTATTTTACATAACTAGTCTTCTATTAACACATATTTAGGCTGTGAATATTTTTATATTAAATAACTATGTTGAATGTTTTTTAATGCATTTGACCTGTTTTTTAAAAATTACCTTCTATTGTGCTTTCTTTTCTGATTATATAACATCATTTAAATATTGAGGCCAGGTGCAGTGGTTCACACCTATAATCCCAGCACTTTGGGAGGCCGAGGCAGGTGGATCACCAGAGGTCAGGAGTTCGAGACCAGCCTGGCCAACATGGCGAAACCCTGTCTCTACTAAAAATACAAAAAATTAGCCGGGCGTGGTGGCATGCGCCTGTAATCCCAGCTACTCTGGAGGCTGAGGCAGATAGAATGGCTTGAACCCAGGAGGCAGAGGTCACAGTGAGCAGAGATTGTGCCACTGTACTCCAGCCTGGGTGACAGAGTGAGACTCTGTCTCAAAAATATATATATATATTGAGGCTGGGGCTGGGCGTGGTGGCTCACGCCTATAATCCCAGCACTTTGGGAAGCAGAGGCGGGCGGATCGCTTGAGGTCAGGAGTTTGAGACCAGCCTGACCAACATGGTGAAACCCCGTCTCTACCCAAAAATACAAATATTAGCTGGGTGTAGTGGCGCATACTTGTTGTCCCAGCTGCTTGGGAGGCTGAGGTGGGAGGATCACTTGAACCCAGGAGGTGGAGGTTGCAGTGAGCCAAGATCATGCCACTGCACTCCAGCCTGGGCAACAGAGTGAGACCCTGTTTCAAAATAAATAAATAAATAAATATTGAAAAATATAGTGAAGCACATAAAAGAGAGTAAAAGTCACTTGTAATCCTACTTCCTATCACCAAAAAACTTCCATTAATATTTTGGTACATACTCAGGCAATTTTACCTTTTACTATACTTGCATGTGCATTTTTTAAAACAAAATCACTATCACACTGTATATGCTATTTTTTTACTCCCTTTGGTCTTAACAGTATAAAATAACTCTACAATGGAAGAGTATTTTTCATGTCATTTGTAGTTTTCGAAGACTTGATTTTTTTTTTTTTTTTTTTTTTTTTAATAGAGACAAAAATCTCACTATGTTGCCCAGGCTGGTCTCAAACTCCTGGCTTCAAGCAGTCCTACCACCGTGGCCTCCCAAAGTGCTGGGATTATAGGCATGAGCTACCACACCTGGCTATAGACCTGATTCTTAATGGACTCATGTAGCATTTCATCAAAACAATGTATAGTTTAGTTAATCACTCTCCTGTTGTTGAACATTTGTTTCTGTTTTTTGATCATTATAGATAACAGTGCTTTCAACATCCTGATCATGTGCATGTCTGTATTTCTTTCTTTCCTTTGATTATACTCCTAGAAATGGAATTCTGGTCAAAGGGTGTGAATACTAAAGGCCATTGATACAGCAAGGCTTCTGTTATTGATGTGTGTCAGTTTTGGATAGACCTGCTTCTCTGTTTTCACATCTAAATCTAGACTTCTTAACATTTCTCCATCTCTTTTGCCACAGTTTTTCTCTTTGCTGTGATATCCTTCAAGATAGCTCTTCCCGGGGGCCCCTTGGGTTTTCCATGCAAGCCAAGGTAGTGTCTTATCTCCGTATCCACAGTGCCTAATACTACACATTACTTAGGATGTGCTGAAAAATTAGTACTTGCTGTTATTATCACTGTTATGACCAGAAAAGGCAGCCATTGCTGCTCTTAAGCTCTCTCCAGGGCCTGGCAGTGGCTGCCAGCCTAGTGATGGGGCTCTGCCCATCTCCTGCAGCTGGGCTACTTCATAATAGAATATGTGTCCCCTCCCCGAGTTGTAGCCCCTCCAGGAACTATTGCTATGGCAAAAAAGGGTTTCTGGCAACCACAGCCTCTCATTGCTCCATCCTCTGGCCCTTAGATCAGGAAATTATTTTATTCAACCCAGATGCAGCATGAATATATGATAAATTAGTGGTCTCCATTAATGTTCTTTGGATCCACTGTGTTATTTATTCTTCCTTGACTTAATGGGGAGACAGTCAATAGAGAAAGGTAGTCCTGCTCTAGAGAATTGTAAAAGTTTTACTTGGTAAAAGTTGTCTAAGGTATATTAGCAAGTAGGGGAAGAAAATTGGGGGAAAGTTCAAAACCACTGTCCCAATTAATATTATACACCCATATTAGTATATGGATAGGAAAAAAACCAGGAACGTCAATTCTTTTTTTTTTTTCTGTTGTCTCTTGGGAATACAATTATAAGATACTTTTGTGGTTCTTTTGTTTATTTTGTGTTCTCCTTTTTTCCCCAGTATGTAAGAATTACAAGTGAATAGAAAATAAATAAGTGAGATAGAACTGTTGATTTTTTTCATTATATATTTCTGTTGTACTTGAATTTTTTAATAATTATGTATTACCTTTGCAACCAGATAAAAATGAATAAGATTAGAAAATCTTCTATGATAAAATACACTACAGAGAGTTTAGCAATGGCCTGAGGGGTCATCAAGGAAGACTGCCTAGCAAGGGTGGAGGGATTTGGGTTGGACCTGGAATGGCTCACAGATGATAAGGATGAAAGGGAGATAGCATTTCAGGCTTGAGAAGGGAATATGGGATGACTGATGCCATCTAGATATAAGAAGTAATAAGTAAGAAATTACTCAAGCATATGTGCTGATTTCCATGTCTGGCAACCATGATTTCCTTCTCTGAGCACTTCAAACTTTGTCCCTTGGTCCAAGGTCATATATTTTCTATAACTAGCTTATTTGGCTGACATGGAGATGAGCTTGGGGGTGGATGGCACATGTGTGTTAGGGAAAGCAACCAGAAACCAGACTGTCTTGTATTGGGTATCCAAGGGAGAAAATACAGTCATGGGTTCTTAGTTTCTCTTTCTGGTTGGGCCAGTAAAGCCCCTTCTTTATCCCTCTTTTCTGCTTATCACTAGAAACAGAAACTAAAAACCATGGCTTCAGGCTGCTAAAAGCCTAAAATAAAACAAACAGAACAACAACAAAATAAGGCGAGTTGGACAAGCTTGGAGAGTATAGCTGACAAGTTAGTCTGTAGTCTATCTCAAGAGGAACTCCTGACTCTCTGCTGTTCTTTACTATTCTTGGAGTAGTAGAATATTACTGTTCTTTATTGTTCCTGGAAGCCACTGCAAATAGTTGATATTGGGCCAGGTGCGGTGGCTCATGCCTGTAATCCTAGCACTTTGGGAGGCCGAGACAGGTGAATTGTCTGAGCTCAGGAGTTCAAGACCAGCCTGGGCAAGATGGTGAAACCCTGTCTCTCATAAAATACAAAAAATCGACCAGGCTTGGTGGCAGGCGCCTGTAATCCCAACTACTCAGGAGGCTGAGGCACGAGAATTGCTAGAACCCGGGAGGCAGAGGCTGCAGTGAGCTGAGATCGTGCCACTTCATTCCAGCCTGGGCAACAAAGCGAAACTCTGTCTCCAAAAAAAAAAGTTGTTGACTGTTGTAATTTAAAGCTCGTCATTTTTTATTTAGTAATAACACTCATTAGCGTAGTATCTATGATGAACCAGGTTCTGCACAAAGTACCTTATGTTCATGGCCTCATATCATCTCCAAAACTCTGCAAGATAGGATTCATCATCACTTATAGGGAGAGATCTGAAGGTTTAAAATTGTGCCCAAGGTCACACAGCTGTTAAGGAATCCCAGAACTGGGATTCCATAGGGTATTCAGAGTGCCTCTCTTGCCATAGGCTTACCACAAAAAGTCAAAGTTTGGTTATAATAAAGCCTGAAGTTGGGCAGGATTTAAAAATAGTCACCAGACTTTTGAGTTGGAGCATCCCACCTCAGTGCTGTTCACTTTCTTTTTTTTTTTTTTTTTTTTTGAGACGGAGTCTTGCTCTGCCACCTAGGCTGGAGTGCAGTGGCCGGATCTCAGCTCACTGCAAGCTCCGCCTCTCGGGTTTTGTACGCCATTCTCCTGCCTCAGCCTCCCGAGTAGCTGGGACTACAGGCACCCGCCTCGTCGCCCGGCTAGTTTTTTTTGTATTTTAAGTAGAGACAGGGTTTCACCATATTAGCCAGGATGGTCTCGATCTCCTGACCTCGTGATCCGCCCGTCTCGGCCTCCCAAAGTGCTGGGATTACAGGCTTGAGCCACCGCGCCCGGCCTGCTGTTCACTTTCTATGGCAGGGAGAGTCATCATTTCCGTTGCAGCTTGTGGAATATTTTGTCATTAACATTATCATGCAAAAGCCATTTTATGGTGCCCAGTGAAGATGATTGGGCTACTGCCCCAAACCTCTGAAAGCCTTCCTAATTTTGGACTTGCACTATGCAAATTATATAATGTTTTCTCCACACCTAAGCCAAATATTTTCTTCTACTTTTCATTCATTCTGCTCAGAATATCTCCAAGCTACAGAAGGTTTTCTTGTTGTACTGTGTCTTTGAGGTTTGACATTTATTGATTGTGAATTAATTGGGTGCCCTTTTACCATGGTTTTAATGTGCATCAATCTGAATCAGATTCTAAACATGTGGTTTTATGTTTATTGTGCCATTTCTAACTCAGTGTTCATTGTCTTTCACGTTCGTCAACTGTGTTTCTTCTTAGTTAATATTTCTTCATTAAAGAAAGTCTGGAAAATAAATGTAGAGAATTAAAAGATGAAAATAAAAATCAGCCAGGTGCAGTGGCTCACACCTGTAATTCCATCACTTTGCGAAGGCAAGAGACAGATGTAGGACTTGAATAGCCAGGGGTTCAAGACTCAGCCCGGGCATATAGTGCGCTAAGGACACCTCCTGTCTTCTACCCAAAAAAAAAAAAAAAATCAAAAATTAAAATAAATAAAATTTTAAAAAAGAAAACAAAATTATCCGTAGTCCCACCATCCAGGGGTGTAACCCCTGTTAACGTTTGGTTGTATTTCAAATTGGATCTTCTCTCACTTAACTCTACATGTGAGGTTCTCTCCTTATCATTAAGCTTTTCTCAAAAAGAATGTTTCTTAACAACTGTTTTAAGATTTCCTTTTATTGTTGCAGTGTAATTTGTTTAATCCCTATTGTAGAACATTTTAGGCTGTTTCCAGATCTTTTATAAACAACAGTGTCCTGCTGAGGGCTTTTCTTTCCCTAGGAGTTATCCTAATGGAAGTCCCCCTAGGAGCCATTTGGTCCAGGTAGTTCAGAGAGATGTGTCTGCTGTTTGCTAATGAATGAATGCATGTATAATAAACAAGCACTAATAGTGGCAGTGCTGTCTGTGATATGGCAATGATAGGTAACTACCATTCCTGCTGACCGAGTGCCGGGGACTTGGCCAAGCCTCTTGTGTACTTTACCTTATCCAATCCTCACTAAAACTTTGTGAGGTACTTATTATTATGCACCTTTTAGAGATGAGGAAACTGAGACCCAGAGAGATGAAAGGTCTCTCAGCCATTGAGTCAACTTGAAGCCATGCCTGTTTTACTCCAAAGCCTATGTTCTTCACCCAGATCCATGTTTTGGAGTCAAACAATTGCACTCAGTTCCTATTCCAATACTTGTGCCAATCACTTACCACTCTGATACTCAAATTTCTCATCTATTAAAAGGGGAAAAATACAAGAACCTGCCCAGCGCCTCTCCTAGGATTAGCATGAGGGTCAAATGTGACAGAGACCACACAGCTGGGAAGTGTTACTTCTCACTTATCATTAATTTCTGTAATGAAGCCTCATAGGAGACTCCTCCAGGATGCTGTTGGATAACATTTTCCTGTCCTGGCCATTATTGCTGTACACTTTGGTTTAACCCACCGCAGTGGCAACATAGGAAAGTGTTTTCCTCTTACAGTCCCACCCCAACCTCCAATCCTTGATAATAAACCATCCGCTACAAAATAGCAATATGGTTAGGATGGTAAGTGTGGAGAATTTCCTTGGCTTGAATACTTTATTGGAGCATGTTATCTGTGGCTGTGGAAAACGGTTTTTGGAACAGGGCGAGGGAGGACCCTGCTGAACAGGCAGCATTAACAAATCAGATCTGTCCCATCATGCCTACCTGCTGGGTTTACATTTCCTCTGACACGTGTAAAGTGCACCTGCCACCCCCCTCCCCCGGCCCCTGACAGACAGTCTCTTTTGCATTTGCAGCATCTTTTCCACATATCCAGCTCAGGCATAAACATGAGCACCATTTCCTCAATCTGCATTATCTCTGTTATGGTCATTGTTGTTTTAGCTGCCAGCAATTATGAGATTTCAGTTTTTGACTCATTTGCTAGGCCAGATTCCCTCATGGAAACTCTTGCTTGTCCTGGAATATTTTTCACTCCGTTCCCAGCATCCCCACACCCAGGGAGATACATGCATGTGCGTCTGTTTTTATGTGGTCCTGCCCAAGGCCAGGTCCCTCACTTTGAGGTGGGCCTCTCCTAGTTAACCGTGGACCAGTGTTTCTAACCCCAGGAACATTTGGCAATGTCTGGAGATGTTTTAGTTGTCATAACTGGGCTGGCTGTGCTGCTGGCATCTGGTGGTTAGAGGCCAAAAATGATGCTAAATATCCTACAATGCACAGGAGAGCCTCCCACAATAAAGAATCTGTAGTCCAAAATGTGGTGGCCAGGTTAAGAACTTTCAAACATTCTACAGGCCAGGAAGTAACCTACAATTCATTTATTTGGGCATGTGTACCCCACCACACTATGAATCTTATCCTAGGGCAATTAGGGTAGGATATTGGTTAAGTATTGGGGCAGGGGGGTTGGCCTGAAATAGACTAGACTTGGATTGTCATTCTAACAGTCACCTTACCGCCGGGTTTTAACTAATAAAGCACCATTCATTGCTGTGTGACCTTCAGCAAAGTGTCACCTTCTTGAGCCTCAAGTTTCCTCATCTGTAAAGAGGGCGGAATCCTTCCCTCTAGAGCTCTCCTCACAGTGCCCAGCACATAGCAAGCATAACATTTAATAATTAAGCAAAAGTTGTTGAGGTCTTACTATGTCAGTTGCTGATGAATCCATCAGCAGGTAGATATGCCTGCCTTCAAGGAGTTTACCTTCTATTGGAAGGAAATAGACATGAAAGAAACAAACAAACCTATAAATATAGCACATATTGAATATAGAGAAAAATAGAGAAGGGCAGAGGGTGTGTAGATGGACAGCAGGGATGCTGGTAGGGATGTGGCTGTTCTTCTCTCTAAAGAGGCATCCTCTTGGAGTTTTTTTCTTCTAGTAGTAGTCACCTGTTCCTCCCTCAACTCAAGTTCTCTCAATATAGTTTTACCCAGTGGTACTGATGATGGATTCAGGGTTAGCTCATGGTATGTAGTCAATGCTGTTGTGAACACCCGCCCATCACCCAGGTGCTGTCCCCAGCCCAGCCCCGCTGCTGCCCACACACTGGTTTGGTATTATTTTATTATTATTCTTTTTTGTAGAGACAGGGTCTTGCTACATTGCCCAGGCTGGTATCAAACTCCTAGCCTCAGGTAATCCTCCCATCTCAGCCTGCCAAAGTGCTAGACTTACAGGTGTGAGTAACCTCACCTGGAAAAATGGTTGGCATTCTTTATTCCTCCCTTGGGATTCTTCTTTCAACATCCAGTCCCCTTCTGAGTGTCGTAAGAAAAAATGTTTCTTTTAATCCAGCCTAATTAAAGGTGTGAATTTGAAGTTTGATTAGTCAGAGATCAGCCATTATTCCTAAAGCTGAGCAAATGCATCCTCTCTCTCTCCTTAACTAGATTTATATTCCTAGAAGGCAGGAGCTGGATCCCATCTCACTGAAACCTCCCCAAAATGCATGTCTTGCATGCAAACAGTAGATGCAGTCCCCATAGTAGAAAGAGCTCAGGCTCTGTTGGAACCAAACAGATCTGGTTTTGAATCTTAGCCTCCCTCAACCTCAGTTTCCTCCTCAGTAGAATGGGAATAAACCCCCAACTTGCAGGGTGGTTATGAGAATCAGAGAGAATATATCAGAAGTGCTAAGTGTAGGCAAAACATATAAAAGACCCTCTGTGATATCCCCCATAGTACCCCGAGCCCAACAATCACCAGGGAAATGCAAAGCAAGAAATCCGTAATGGTAGAGCTCACCTAGTACAGCTTACTGCTCTCCTTTTTCCCATGCCGCAGCAGAAGACAATCTCTAACTCTGGGAAATTTTTAAATAAATTAATTAAAATATGCTCAATCTTACCTTCAAAACACAAAACTGAAATTAAGGTGTAGTTGTTTTAACCTATCAGATTGATAATAATACCTTGTTGATGAGAGTGTGACCAATCTATGAGAGATATGTACCTATCTGAGGAATATAAAGTTGAATAGCCTATTTGGAGGTCAACTTAGTGGTACATCTCAAACATTAAAATGTTCATACTTCTTAGACCAAGGAATTCCACTTAAGGAATTCCTGCCTTTTAGAAGTATCAGCACAAATACACAAAGCATGTTCACTGAGGCACTTTTTGTAATAGACACTGGAAACAATTTTAATGTCCATCAGTTGTGGATTGATTAAATCAATAGGCCTGTGCAGACTATGGGAGGGATACTAACTGTAGCCATTAAAAAAAATAAGTGAATTTGAGGTAATGGAAATGTTTAAGAACTAGATAGAGTGGTAGTTGTACAACCTTGTGAATATACTAAATAGCATTGAATTGTTCACTAAAAAATGGTTAATTGTAGCCTGGGCACAGTGGCTCATGCCTGTAATCCCAGCAGAATGGGAGGCTGAGGCAGGAGGATCTCTTGAGACCAGAAGTTCAAGACCAACCTGGGAAACACAGCAAGACCCCATGTCTACTAAATTAAAAATAAAAAAATTAGCCAGGCACTCACTTAGTGGTGGCACTCATCTATAATCTCAGCTACTCAAGAGGCTGAGGTGGGCGCATCACTTGAGCCCAAGAGTTTGAGGTTACAGTGAGCTATGGTTGCACCACTACGCTCCAGCATGGGCAACAGAGCAAGACCCATCTCCAAGAAACAACAAAAAAAGTAATTGAGTTATGTAAATTTCACCTAAAGATACTGTAAAGTAGAAAGAGAAAACATTCTCTGCCGGGCGCAGTGGCTCAGGCCTGTAATCCCAGCACTTTGGGAGGCCGAGGCAGGCGGATCACAAGGTAGGAGATCGAGACCAACCTGGCTAACACGTTGAAACCCTGTCTCTACTAAAAATACAAAAATACTAGCTGGGCATGGTGGCGGGCGCCTGTAGTCTCAGCTACTTGGGAGGCTGAGGCAGGAGAATGGCGTGAACCCAGGAGGCAGAGCTTTCAGTGAGCCGAGATCACGCCACTGCACTCCAGCCTGGGCAACAGTGAGACTCCATCTCAAAAAAAAAAGAAAAAGAAAAGAAAAGAGAAAACATTCAGTTTTCTATGCGTGTTAACAAATTCATGGAAAAAGTTTGGAAAGAGCTAGAACAAACTTAACAGTTATTACTTCTAGACTTGGGGAAATGAGGGCATTTGTACTTAATTTTATATACTTTTGTAATGTATGAAAATTTAAAGTTAGCATACATGATTTTCAAATTGGTAGGGGGAGTTTAAAGTTAGCCAAGGACTGAAAATATAACAGGGTAGGAGGTTGATTCTCTCAAGTGAAAGTGGAAACTTTCATTTTGAATTTTTTGTGTGTGTTTTCCTTTCTTTCTGCTCTTTAATTCTCAACTCAGCTGCCATCAGAACTGCAAACTGGGTTGAGCAAGTTAATGACTCACCGCACTTGTTTTGACCTTTTAATGCTTGATTCCGAGTGCTGGGGATCTGCGTGCTTTTAGTTACTGGTTACTGTTTACAAGAGACTGTTTTTAACAGATCACAAGGATTTGTAAGATACCATTAGTGAACTGTGTATTTGGTGCAAGTACTTTCTTGACCTGCATAGGGCTGGTCCAGCCATCATGAACTATTAGTGAGCCCAGGAGCTCCCCGCTACTTGTGCCAGCCTAAGGGGCTTGTGTTGCTACTTGCAAACAGAGTGAGATATATATCTCAGAGTGAAATATATATATATGTATATATATATTTTTAGAACTGAAACGAGGTCTTGCTATGTTGCCCAGGGTGGTCTTGAACTCCTCAGCTCAAGCTATTCGCCTGCCTTAGCTTCCCAAAGAGCTGGGATTACAGGCATGAGCCACCAAGCCCCGCCTCATTTTTTCTTTTTTGTTTTTCTTTTTTTTTTTAGAGGGAGTCTTGCTCTGTCGCCCAGGCTGGAGTACAGTGGCGCAATCTCAGCTTACTGCAATCCCCACCTCACGGGTTCAGGCAATTCTGCCTCAGCCTTCCAAGTAGCTGGGATTACAGGCGCCTACCATCACACCCAGCTACTTTTTTTGTATTTTTAGTAGAGACAAGGTTTCACCATGTTGTTCAGGCTAGTCTTGAACTCCTGACCTCAGGTGACCTGCCTGCCTCAACCTCCCAAAGTGTCAGGATTACAGGTGTGAGCCACCACGCCCAGCCATTTTAGACACTTTGGGAGGCCGAGGCGGGTGGATCATGACATCAGGAGATCGAGACCATCCAGGCCAACACAGTGAAATCCCGTCTCTACTAAAAATACAAAAAATTAGCCGGGCGTGGTGGCGGGTGCCTGTAGTCCCAGCTACTCTGTAGGCTGAGGCAGAAGAATGGTGTGAGTGAGCTGAGATCGCGCCACTGCACTCCAGCCTGGGCGAGATGGCATCTCAAAAAAGCAAAACAAAACAAAAGACATAAAAATTTATAAAGGAGGACAGAAATCACCCATAATGTCAACATGAAAAAACAATAGAATTTTATGATGTTCCCTTTATATCTTTGCTCATGTGCATTTTTTGCATAACTATAAAATGTTCACATATAGATTTTTAATCCTGATTTTATTTTAGGCTACATAGAAGGGGGATGTTTACATTTTAAATTATCTCTGAATTGTCTAGATAATATTCCATCCAGCAGGTAATTATAATTTTTTTTTTTCCTGAGACAGAGTCTCACTGTTGTCACCCAGACTGGAGTGCAGTGGCACAATCTCAGCTCACTGCAACCTCCACCTCCCGGGTTCAAGCGATTCTCCTGCCTCAGCCTCCTGAGTAGCTGGGATTACAGGCGCATGCCACCACACCCCAGCTAATTTTTGTACTTTTAGTAGAGACAGGGTTTCACTATGTTGGCCAGGCTGGTGTCAAACTGCTGACCTCAGGTGATCCACCCACCTTGGCTTCCCAAAGTGCTAGGATTACAGGCGTGAGCCACTGTGCCCAGCCAATTATAACTTATTTAACAACGCCCTTATGTTGAATAGTTCTTTTTAAAATTTTTCTTTACTTTCTGGAATTTTGTTGAATCTCAAAATAATTGGGAACTACCTTAGAGTGCCTTTGTGATGAAGCCTCATATGTCATATGCAAATTCAGTTCCTGACCTCAGGAAGTTTATAGTTAAGAGCAGGTGACCAATAATTATAATCAAGTGTGATCGTTGCTATATAAGAGGTATGTCTAAATTGCTCTGGGGTAGGAGGATGGGAAAATATTGGTAAAGACTTCTTAGAGGAGGTGCTGTTTGAGTTACATCCTTACATCCTGAGGGCAGTTAAGAGTTAGCCAGCTATGGCCAGGCACGGTGGCTCACGCCTGTAATCCCAGCATTCTGGGAGGCCGAGGCAGGTGGATCATGAGGTCAGGAGATCGAGACCATCCTGGCTAACACGGTGAAACTCCGTCTCTACTAAAATACAAAAAATTAGCTGGGCGTGGTGGCGGGCGCCTGTAGTCCCAGCTACTTAGGAGGCTGAGGCAGGAGAATGGCGTGAACCCAGGAGGTGGAGCTTGCAGTGAGCCGAGATCGCACCACTGCACTCCAGCCTGGGCGACAAAGAGAGACTCTGTCTCAGGAAAAAAAAAAAAAAAGAGTTAGCCAGGTATGAAGTGATGGAAACACATTCCAGGAAGAGAAGATTGCTTGAAGGGAGTCTAGAGGGATGGCAAAGTATGACGTATTTAGGGAATGACAGCCTAGTATGGTTGGAGAAATGGAGGCTCATGGATGAGTGGCAGAATGGGATCCTAAATATGGAGGCTGTGGTCAGATTACAAGAGACTTTCTGTGCCAAGCTGAGGAGTTGAAACTTCACGCGGAAGGCCACAGAGAGCCATGGCGGGGAACACTTCCTAAATAAGAATGTGGTTTGGGAGCACAGCAACCTCATTGCTTTGGCAAAGTCTCCAGTAAATGTAATGAAATCTTCTAGTATGAAGACTGAAAATGATGCACTCAGCTTTTTTCCGGATCATTTGTATTTGTCATGTAAAGCATTTTGGTAGCATGTTTAAGTCACAGAGGTGGACTCGGATGGTTAGACTGCCCCAGAGTCTACTGGGGCCTCTTTGGGAAACAGGAAAATACCTCAGGGACAGGAATCATGTGCTGCGAAGATGGTATTTAGTATGTATATTCGTCAGGACTTTTCAAGTTGACAGAACCCCAACTGAGATAATAGAAAGGGAAATGTCTTTCTATACGTAACGAAAATGTCTAAGGGTAGTTCTTTCTGGTTTCAGGCACAGTGGGATCCAGAGGCTTAAGCAGTATTGGTAAAACTTGCTCCCTTCCTGCCTCCACTGGTCACTCCATCCTTCATTCTAGGTCCCTTTATTTTCTCCTGTAGCAGACAGATGCTTCTGCTTAACCAGGGAGAGTTGCTGCTGGAAGCCCCTGCTTGTGTTATCTCTTGAACTCACAATCCCAAAGGATACTCTTTCCTCCTTTCTCCCATAAATCATGTGACAAATTTCAGGGAATCACATGCCCATCCCTGAACCAGGATGGTGGAATACTCTATTGGTCAGGTCTAGGGGAGCCCACCAAAACTATATGTAATAGGATACCCAAAGTTAGTGGGATTCTATTTATAGAAGGAGGAGAGTAGGAGCACTAGCCACATGTTTAAATAAATAAAGGTCATCCACTATTGTTATCTCTTGTTCTTCTAAAGAGGGGAGATGTCCACTGGAAAAAAAGTAGAGCTCATCACATATCCAAGAACTGCCTTCATGCGTGAGTTTGGCCTGATATGTGCTTGCACTATAGTCCACTTGGTATCCAGGTCGCACAGAACGGATACTCCCAGCGCATGTTCCAAAGCAGCCCCCTGTCCAATTTTCCTTAGCACGTAGGCTTAAGACAATGCCCCACTTCCCAAAGGCTTTGTGGCAATGTCCTCTTTTTCTTTCACATGTATGATTTATGTTCTGTCAACGACAGGAAACTGCTCAAAGATCCCACCCAGTCCTGCCGCTGCCCCCGTGATGGTTTGTTTTTCTCATTGTTTAGCGCTCCATTAGCTTCCGCAGTGAGAGCCGCCCTGACATCCTCGCCCCCCGACCCTGGTCCAGAAATGCCGCCCCCTCAAGCACGAAACGGAGAGATAGCAAGCTGTGGAGTGAGACCTTCGATGTGTGCGTCAATCAGATGCTTACATCCAAGGAAATCAAACGTCAGGAGGTAGGCTCCGGGCCCAAACTCCATGTTGGCTGTGTGTCTGGAACAAAGGTGCATTGCAGGCGTCAGCCGTGCTGGAGTTTGCGCCTTAGTCTCCAAATCAATTCTTCATTGCATTTGTAGAAGGACAAACGGGAGTGTCTGACCTTGGGGAAGGAACTGAGAAACCAGAAACAGCTGGGAGGGTGTGGCCCCCACTTTAAAAATAAACTGATGTGAAAATGTGAATTTACAAGAAGATGAAACCAAGTGTCTATTGAGGATTCTGAAGTTCACAAAAATAATCATTTTAGTTATATTTTGATAGCAACTTCTAGACTATTTTAAAATATTCAGTTTCCATAACTTTGATTCAGCTTTGTGGAAAACTTCCTTTCTATAGAATCCAGTTAATTTCATTCCCTGTAAGTTTTCTGTATCAATTGCCCTAAATGGCTCTGATAATATTACCCTGTATAGAAGAGCTTGTCTAAGTGTTTGCCAGGCTGTGCTGAGAACTTCATGCGTGCATCATCGGATGAGATCCTTGGAGTATCCAGCCCCGGGTTGTGCCTCCACCTGCTTTGTCCTCAGTTTACCAAGCAGCCCCAGGTGGAGGGAGCTTTCAAAGCCTGACCACGTTTTCCCTATATCCTGAAACACAGTAGACCCTGAAATATAATTACAAACTTGTAGTCCTTTAATAATGTAATGTTTGCTGACAGTTTGACTTCCCAGATGGAAGTGAAAGAGTGTTCTGTGCATCAGAGCTCTTTAGCATGATGGTTTAATGGAGCCAAATTAGAAACGGTCCATTTACATTACATACTTTTCCACACAGCCAGCTCCTATAATTTTATTTTTTGTACCTGTGGGACTGAGAAGTAATTTAGAATGAATTAACTTCACCAGATTGTATTTGGAGTGATAAAATGTTGGATTCTTCCTACAATATCAGCCTAAAAGCATTGGATAATACGAATAAAACTTTCTGCTGAGATTCGCCTTCTGTCGAGTAGAAGAAAAAGTAGGGATGGCCCAATTAATAATACTGCCACATCCATTATCTAGAACAGCCTCTGAATCACTTCTTATGATTGCCCCTCACAACAAGGGTACCAAATCCATGCTCACACTAATTATTTTACCTAAAATAGTTCCCTCTTGTTTGGCTGCATCGAAGTTCTGTAACATGAAAGATGACTTTTTGAATTAGAAATGTGTGGAAACTTTCTCCTACAAACAGAGAAGCACAATACGCAGTAGTTTTGCAGTATCTTTTCATTGCAGGGTTAAGCATAGATGCATTTGTTTCAGGTTAATGTAACTTAAAATACTTAAATATGTAAATTTGGGGTTTTGAGTGGTGGAGCCAGCACTCTTTGAATATGGTCTTGTAAATGAAGGGAGAATTCAGTGAATATGTTTATCTTTCCTTGCAGGCCATCTTTGAGCTTTCCCAAGGAGAAGAAGACTTGATAGAAGACTTGAAATTAGCAAAAAAGGTAAATTTAAATCCAGCAGTCATTCGAGTCACATCACTTTTTTTCCTTGAGTAATTTCACAACCCTAAAGTGGTGCTTCATGAGAACTCCTTTTATGACTAAGACTGGTCTGCTACCACACACCAAGCAGTGGGGAAAGTGCTTCAAAACAAGAGGGTAGAATAGCTCTCCAGACCTGGCACCTTTAGGGATTTACGTCTGCATGTCTCTAATGCATGTCAAAGAATACTTCAGCCTAAATCAGAAAGTGTCCATGGAGGCCTCGCTTTATGTATGTTTCGTTGTCCTAGAAGTCTCATATGTACGACTCTTTGCCCATGGGAGAGAATGTGTGCATGTCTGAAACTTGAACTGAGTCTTAGAAATAAAGCCATTTGAATCTCAAAAGCAAATAAAGTGAAATGAGGCAGTTGCATACTATCATATAAGCTGGGGTCTTTTATATAGGAATTTGTTTTCTAATCAACATTTTGTGTGGGGAGGAGGAGGACAACAAACCTTCCTCAAAATGTTTTCATTCCAGTGGCACAGCCCCCTAACTCCATGGCTTGGAGGCTAAAACCAGAGTCCTTCATCTGATATTCACAACTTCCTCGAAGAATCACAGGGTTGGAAGGATACCTTCCTTCTTTTAAGGGTTTTTAGTCTTTCTGCTAAGATGAAACTCCACCTCTAGCATTCCTGAAAGACGGCCACCCAAGCTTTGCTTGGACCAGCTAAGAAACTGAGTTTTAGGCAGGGCTGGAGGAGGAGGAGATCAGAGAGGACAAAGAAGTTATTTCACTGTGAGAGTTATCATGCTGGTCATGTGTGTAATTCCCCTTTCCTGCATGAAGATTTCCCAAACTCAAGCACCTTGAGATGTTTCCCGCCATCCTTTTCCTCATGGTGGCCCTACCCTCCTACAGACTTTTCTCGTTCCTTTCAACTGTTCATATTCACCCATCCTTCAGGAACCAGCTCAAATCTCAGTTTATTCTTACATAACATTTATTGCTTCCTTCTCTATACCAAGCAGCTCATCTTCAGAACTTTCCTTGGCTACTCCAGCTTTAATTCTCTGACCCTCTAGAGCAGTTTTGATTTGATGGCTTTTTGCTGTCATGTGACATCAGTCTTAATTTTAATCTTTAAATTTTAAACATAAGCCGGGTCCAGTGGCTCACACCTATAATCCCAACACTTTGGGGAGCTGAGGCAGGTGGATCACTTAAGGTCAGGAGTTCAAGACCAGCCTGGCCAATGTGGTGAAACCCCATCTCTACTAAAAAATACAAAAATTAGGCCGGACACGGTGGCTCACGCCTGTAATCCCAGCACTTTGGGCGGCCGAGGTGGGCAGATCACGAGGTCAGGAGATCGAGACCATCCTGGCCAACATGGTGAAACCTTGTCTCTACTAAAAGTACAAAAATTAGCTGGGTGTGGTGGCGTGCACCTGTAGTCCCAGCTACTCAGGAGGCTGAAGCAGGGAATTGCTTGAACCCGGGAGGCGGAGGTTGCAGTGAGCCAAGATCACGCCACTGCACTCCAGCCTGGCGACAGAGCAAGACTCCATCTCAAAAGAAAAAAAAAAAATTAGCCAGGTGTGGTGGCAGGCACCCATAATCCCAGCTCCTCAGGAGGTTGATCACTTGAACTCAGGATACCGAGTTGCAGTGAGCTGAGATCATTGCCACGCACTCCAGCCTGGTGACAGAGCAAGACCGCATCTCAAAAAAAAAAAAAAGAAGCAAAATTCTTGTAAACATAGAATTTAGTTTCGATGAGATAGAAACTAAAAATAAAAAACTAGAAAATATTTTAGTTTTCTTATCTTCCCCATTACCTTTATAAAATTCCTTGAAGGTAGGAGACTTTTAAGTCTTTGTATTCTACTTCAGTGCCCTGTGTATAAGTGTGTATTCTTGTTGTTTAATTTTCTCTAATAAGAGGTGATAGGATTAGCAGAGGTTTTGCTCTCTTTGTTCAAATCAGTAGTAAAGGATACCAATCACTGTTTCTTTCCTCTTTTTCTTTATTTTAAATATGTACTAATTTAAAAAAAGAATCTGCTGGTAGCTAGTTTTGAATAAAGTGGGATTTTTTTTTAAGAGACGGGATCTTGATTTTGAAAACATTTTAACAGTCAAATCTGTTCTATACTAGGATTTGTGCTCTTTCCTAGATATATGATATACTAGAATAAAAAAGCTTTTGAAAAATCTGCTTTGGTTTCTCAACCACAAAGGCTCAAGGCAGTGCTGGTTTCTCCTCTCCTCCAGCCACACCTGTCTGCTGTTCTGCAGCTTTATGGGAGAAGTTGTTGTTAGAGAGCCAGAAGTTTTGTTGTTGGATAGGACCTATCAGGAGTCACTTACATGAACAATGTACTTCCTGTGATTTTAAACATTTGCTTCCATCTCTTGCCATTTTTATGCAGGCCTATCATGACCCCATGCTGAAACTCTCCATAATGACAGAACAAGAGCTGAATCAAATTTTTGGAACACTGGACTCTCTAATCCCTCTACATGAAGGTATAATTTTGTTCCCAGGATGAGTTGTGACTTGTAGCCTTAATTGAGTTGTCTTATTAACGAGTGAGTAATTATAAAATGCCTGCAATGTGAATAACCCAGAACCTACTTCCAGCCCTGTTCATATTTGATTGCCTAACAAATAAGCATCTGTTTATTTTTTGCCAGAACTCCTTAGTCAGCTGCGAGATGTTCGGAAGCCTGATGGCTCGACTGAACATGTTGGTCCCATCCTCGTGGGCTGGGTAAGAAAGTTCTCTGGTCTTTATTGAAGATAAATTTCAAAAATATAGATGGGAGTTTCATTTTAGCTAGACTTTTGTTTTTTTACAAATACTGGTTTCGCATCAGGAAAAAAAGCAAGTTCCTAGTAAAATTGTAATTATATTTAAGTTTTGTATCTTTAAAGCATGAAAACAGTTTTTTTCTTATTACAAATTTACTGCATTTAAAAGTAACAGGGCTGGCCGGGCGCGGTGGCTCAAGCCTGTAATCCCAGCACTTTGGGAGGCCGAGACGGGTGGATCACGAGGTCAGGAGATCGAGACCATCCTGGCTAACACAGTGAAACCCCGTCTCTACTAAAATACAAAACTAGCCGGGCGAAGTGGCGGGCACCTGTAGTCCCAGCTACTCGGGAGGCTGAGGCAGGAGAATGGCGTAAACCTGGGAGGCGGAGCTTGCAGTGAGCTGAGATCCGGCCACTGTACTCCAGCCCCGGTGACAGAGTGAGACTCTGCCTAAAAAAAAAAAAAAAAAAAAAGTAACAGGGCCTTTTGCAACAAAATAAGTAAAGGTACACGTGAAACTATTACTAGTCTTATATCAAATGAAATAAAACTAGTTAATTTTCTATCAGGCCAATTGCTAGTATAATATAGTCCAATAAAATTTATTGACTTATTCCTATCCACTACCAAAAAAAAAAAAAAAAAACACTTTTCAGGCCATAAAAAAAATCTCATGGTCAAAATGTAGTTTTATAAACAAGATAATAAGTAAAGGTTGCTAATGTTTAGCATATAAAAAAATTTTTTTTCAGGCCATAAAAAAAATCTCATGGTCAAAATGTAGTTTTATAAACAAGATAATAAGTAAAGGTTGCTAATGTTTAGCATATATACCATGCTAAGTAATTTATAGGAGAGCTGGGTATTATGGTGACCTTCATCCCAACACAATCCATTCCTTTTCGTAATTAAATAAAAAGAAATAAGCTGTGATCTTAGATTAGGAGTCATAAATTTATGATCCTAGGGCTGGATTTGTGTTTTATTGTGTACATAAAGTTGTTGTTTGTTTGGTTAACTTAACCTAGACAAGGCGTGTGCTCTATTTTGCCTCAGTCCCCACCACTCCCTATTCTATACATTTACGTTTCCTTCTGTGAGTACTGGAATGTTCCACCCCAGTTCCAGGTGTTTTTCATTTGTTATAAAGCAGATAATGAGATTACTTTGCTGACTTCTTCCAGGCAAGATTAGGTCTCTCATCACTCTGTTGCACACAGTATTCCAGAAAAATAGGCAGGAAGTACCGCAACAGCTAATATTAGAGATCATTTCACTGTTTGGAGAGTGTTGTGAAGGTTATAAATCCTACTGTTGCTATGTGAGTTCTCTTTATTCAGTTACATCTGCATTTTAATCTTCCTAAAACCTTTCGATTCACATGCCTTAATAATACATAGATGTGCAGAAAGTTTTAACATTGATCTTTTAACTTATGTTTCTCAGTGACTGCCTTGATCAAGATACTTGATGAGAGTTTCATGACTTAGATAACTTTAGTGCAGGAGTCAATTTTAGCACCAAGGCTGAAATATCCCAAGGGATCCGAAAGGCAAGTAATGTTCTAAGATGAATAATTTAGAAAATATGCCTTAGTATTTCAAGAGAGATCATTCATCTTATATTTTTGACTTTCATTTTATTATGAGCCATGGTAGATGTCTTAACTTCTTTAGCCCACAAAGAAATTTCTCTAAAGAGAGCCAGCCAACTGGAGACAGAGACAGAGAAGGTATAATGAGCAGAGAGTCTGCCTCAATATCTCTTAAACTTCCTGAGTCTGTGGAGTGCTTTGATATGGGGGTAAAAGGAGCAGTTAGGCCGCACTCCAGAATTTGTAGGATAACTCCTCTGCTTTTGATGAGACAGCAGTACAGGACTACATGGTTTCCTTAAGCATCATGTGCAAATTGTCAATTTATGCCAGAAGCAAAATTGTAGGCATTTGCCTTGTTACTAACTTTTTGCTGAAATAAACATTTGTCATGTTTATTAGAAAATTGGTGTGATCTGGGAGCAGGTTTGCAGTCCTTTTCTGTACATACCCAAAGGAAGTGTGACCATGCTGGCCCATTGCTATCTGGACGCTTCAGGCATCAAATGAAGACTTGGATCTTGAAGAGCAGCCTAAAATTAAACAACTGGCCCGTTGTTGCCAGACTTCATGAGAAATGGCCCTTATTTATCAGGCCCGACGAGCTGTTAAATGTTTTTCCTCTTTTAACTGCAGATGTGTCCGTGTGAGTGGGAACAGTAAACCTAGGGGTGCATATGTTTGAGTTCTTGTATTTTTAACAGAACAAAATAAACATCTTAGTGGACTTTGGATGAGAAAAGTCAGAGCCCATTCGACCCATGAAAATTGATTTATTTTCCTCGCAAAGGGAAAAAGTGAGGGGGGTAAAAATCCTTTTAAACAAGTGAACCTTCCAAGTGGGACAGCCCTGGCAAGTCCTTTTGACCTTAGAATGAATCAATTACTTTTACTTTGAAGACCTTAAACAGAGTGGTTGCTTTTTTTCAGGGAACTACCCCGGTTACTGAGAATCAGTGTTCCCCCCTCCCTAGTGGGTCAGCCTGTTTGAGTAAGCCTTCTCTAGCATAAAGAAACAACCTCCAAGTGACTTATCTCCATGCCAACGTTTTTTCAATGATAAAATACTTTATAAGCTCTCCAAGGCAGAAAGTTCTCATGTTAATTTGATGTCTCATTAAATTTTAATTCCTAAGAAAGAGCCAGGGTACATGGAAGCAAAAAAAAAAAAAAAAAAAATAGATTTGTTCACAATATTAGGGGGATAATAGAACTTCTTTAAAAAGTGAGTTTCCCTTATAAATTCTTGATAGTCTATTTAATAAAGAGATGGCGAATAGTTCAGAACTCTGAGGGTAAAGGGGAAGCAAGAAGAAGTGTCAGACTCTAGTTTTGTCTCCAGCTGAGCAAGTAGCTTTGGTTCTCTAAACAACAGTTTCTTCAATAAAAATATTCTAGGGCCCAAGCGCGGTGGCTCATGTCTGTAATCCCAGCACTTTGGGAGCCTGAAGTGGGTGGATCGCTTGAGCCCAGGAGTAGGAGACCAGCCTGGGCAAAATGGCGAAACTCTGTCTCTACAAAAAAAAATATTAGCTGGCATGGTGGTGTATGCCTGTAGCCCTAGCTACTTGAGAGGCTGAGGAGGGAGAACTGCTTGAGCCTGGGAAGAAGAGGCTGCAGTGAGTCATGATCATGCCACTGCTCTCCAGCCTGAGCGACAAAGCGAGACCTTGTCTCAAAAACAAAGAACTTCGGCCGGGCGCGGTGGCTCAAGCCTGTAATCCCAGCACTTTGGGAGGCCGAGACGGGCGGATCATGAGGTCAGGAGATCGAGACCATCCTGGCTAATACGGTGAAACCCCGTCTCTACTAAAAAATACAAAAAACTAGCCGGGCGACGAGGCGGGCGCCTGTAGTCCCAGCTACTCGGGAGGCTGAGACAGGAGAATGGCGTGAACCCGGGAGGCGGAGCTTGCAGTGAGCTGAGAGCCGGCCACTGCCCTCCAGCCTGGGCAGCAGAGCAAGACTCCGTCTCAAAAAAAAAAAAAAAAAAAAACAAAGAACTTCTTGGAACAAGTAATAATAGCTAGTATTTACTGATTCTTAATCAGAAGCCAAGCTCCATGCTACACCTTTTGTATGCTTTACCTCATTAAGGGAGAGAGGGACATTAGTATATACGTTTTGTAGGTGGAGACACTGAGGCTTGGAAGAGTCACTGACAGCTGTGTGAGTTAGGCTTTGAATCTGATTCTCCCTATTTCTGAGTCTGTCCTTTTTTCCAAGACAGAGTCTCGCTCTGTCGCCAAGGCTGTTCCTAAGAAAGGCGCGATCTCAGCTCATCGCAACCTTTGCCTCCTGGGTTCAAGTGATTCTTGTGACTCAGCCTCCCAAGTAGCTGAGATTACAGGCATGCACCACTATGCCCAGCTAATTTTTATATATTTTAATAAAGACGGGATTTTGCCACATAGCCCAGGCTGGCCTCAAACTCCTGACCTCGAGTGATCCACCCGCCTCAGCCTCCCAAAGTAATGTGATTACAGGTGTGAGCCACAGCACCCCGTCTAGTCTCTTTAACTGCATTTTCACCTCTCACATTCTGAATGAGTGTCTGTATTTGAGAACCAGATCTTGTACATTCTTCACCCCATGTAGTTAAAGATCACTTGGGGCCTTTCCTAGCTGGTGACTGAACCAGATAGCCTTTCAGGTCATGCCCAGGAAATGAGCACCCTGTCAGGTGAGAGCACAGGACCAGAGCCCCATTTGGTTGCCATGGTAGCAGGGCAGCAGGATCACAGGGAGCAGTGACCCATCGGACAGTGAGCAGCAGTGTGGTCAAGGTTCCTCACTAGTTTACATCCGATGGTTCCTGCTGATTTGTTTCTCCTAATGAAAACATTGGGCATTTCCAGATCTTTTTATAAGGTGAGGAAGTGGAAATTAAATGAAGAGGGCCTGAGGCCCTTTTTAACTCTGAAAATCTAAATTACAAGCCACAGTACCACATCTGGGTTCTCTCTTCGTGTGTGCGTGTGCTTGTGTGTGCGCATGTGTAAGTACCAATTATCATTACTTTAAAATAATAGCTAGTATTTACACAAATATAAGGTTGAGGGAAAAAATTTCTGCAACTCTTTTTTTTTTTTTTTTTTTTGAGACGGAGTCTTGCTCTGCCGCCCAGGCTGGAGTGCAGTGGCCGGATCTCAGCTCACTGCAAGCTCCGTCTCCCAGGTTTACGCCATTCTCCTGCCTCAGCCTCCCGAGTAGCTGGGACTACAGGCGCCCACTACCTCGCCCGGCTAGTTTTTTGTATTCTTTTAGTAGAGACGAGGTTTCACCGTGTTAGCCAGGATGGTCTCGATCTCCTGACCTCGTGATCCGCCCGTCTCGGCCTCTCAAAGTGCCGGGATTACAGGCTTGAGCCACCGCGCCCGGCCAAATTTCTGCAACTCTTTAACACAAGTAGAGAATTTTAATAACAGGTAAGGAAGGTAGACATTTCCAAGGAATGTTAAGCTCAATAGTGAGCTTGTAAAATATTACTTTCCTGGTATCCTTTTTTTGCTTTCAGTCACCGAGGAAATAATTTCAATAAGAGGTGTAAAAGCAGCAGCAGAGTATTTGAAGTTTCAGATGCTACCATACTTTGTTTTTTTTGTTTCTTTTTTTGAGACAGAGTCTCACTCTGTCGCCCAGGCTGGAGTGCAGTGGCACGACATTGGCTCACTGCAACCTCTGCCTCCTGGGTTCAAGTGATTCTCCTGCCTCAGCCTCCTGAGTAACTGGGATTACAGGTGTGTGCCACCATGCCTGGCTAATTTTTGTATTTTTAGTAGAGACAGGGTTTCACCATGCTGGCCAGGCTGGTCTCAAACTCCTGACTTCGTGATCCACCCACCCCAGCCTCCCAGTGTGCTGGGATTACAGGCATGAACCACTGAACCTGGCCGCCATACTTTATTTTTAAGCAATATTCCCAAACCATCAAATATTACCTAATCTTGTAATCCATTAAACATGCATTTATTTGTTCATTCAGAACACAGTGTCTGCCATATAGTAGGCCCAATGCAAAGTAGTGAGGATACAGAAATGAAAGACACTCTTGCCAGTGTCTTGCACTGAATCCCTCTAAAGAGCAGGTGTTACAGGGAATAGGGCTTCTTAGTACAAGAGAGAGAAACAAAAGCAGTTAGGCCATTGGCTGCATTTGATTGCTTCTGGCAACTTTCTGGAGGCTGATAGCTCTTAGATTAGAATGCCAAGGCAGAAAAAGTGGATGAGAAGCCTTTTCCGTTGAGTCTCTGACATGGTGTTTGCACAGTGTGAATAATGGAATATGTCAGAGAAATTAGCATTTTGCTGGAATGAAGGCAATGAAGGTTAAATGTTCCAAAGTCTTTAAGCTTAAATTGTTCATTACATAGTATTGTGATGTTAACTGTTAGTGATAGCCAAAACTTGTTTCTGACCTGTCAGAACTAGTTTAAAAGATTTTTATGAATGCTTTCTGCATCTGATTTTTTAGTAATCATACTTTTGCTTTAACTTCTTGAGGCTCTTTATAATTGGGCGCCTTGGAATCAGGTAATCATAAACTAATGTTGACTCATATAGGTATTTGAGCCATGCAAAGGGCTGGGCTGTGGAGTATGACCCTTTGCCTCCTTTTTGTGCCCCTAAGTCTTCTAGATGAGTTTCTTATTAATAATTTCAAACGAAATCCTATGTTTTTTAAAATAAAGTAGGAGGCTTTTACGTGACTGGATATCTTTGGAAGGTTAGGAAAATTCTGAACTGTATGTACATGCAGTAATTTCACTTCTTTTGTTTCTAGTTTAGTGTATTAATCTGTTCTCACACTACTATAAAGAAATACCTGAAACTGGGTAATTTATAAAGAAAAGAGGTTTAACTGGCTCATGTTTTTGCAAGCTGTACAGGAAGCATGGCTTGCGGGGACCTCGGGAAACTTTCAGTCATGTCAGAAGCAGAAGCAGGCATGTCTTACATGGCCAGAACAGGGGGAGGAGAGGAGCAGGGAGGTGCTACACACTTTTAAACAACCATATCTCCTGAGAACTCACTCACTATCACAAGAACAGCAAGAGGAAATCTGCCCCCATGATTCAATCACCTCCCAGCAGTTCCCTCCTCCAACATTGGGGATTACAATTCGACATGAGATTTGGGCAGGGACACAGATCCAAACCATATCACTTAAATTGGCAGAAAATGCAAACAAACTATGGTAAGAGTCTTAAGAAAGTAAACAGGCAATTAAGAAAATTACTTTGTGAAAGCAAGCCAGAGCCTAAGAAAACTGTCCACTGCCTGCCATGTTGAAGATTCCACTAGTTTCCTCCAGCCATGCAGATAAAGGAATGTCAGCCAGACCCGGAGACAAGTTAGGTATTTGTTCAGTCCCAATAAATGATGCCACCTATAGCCTCAGAGCTCAATTATTTTGACATTCCAACCTTCTCTTTCTGTTTCCTTCTTAGCTCCCTTGCCTCAGCTCCTATGACAGCTACTGCAGCAATCAAGTAGCCGCCAAAGCTCTGCTGGACCACAAAAAGCAGGATCACCGAGTCCAGGATTTCCTACAGCGATGTTTAGAATCCCCCTTTAGCCGCAAACTAGATCTCTGGAATTTCCTCGATATTCCAAGAAGCCGTCTGGTAAAATACCCTCTGCTTCTCCGAGAAATCTTGAGGCACACACCAAATGATAATCCAGATCAGCAGCACTTGGAAGAAGCTGTAAGTTTGTCTGTTTCCTTCTCTCTCTTCTTGTTATTTCCACCATAATGGCTGGTGGATGGGTCAGCGGGTGAATGGAAGAGTCCTTGAGTACTTAGTACTCAGGAATCTTGGGTTCCAGGCCTGGCACTGCCATCGTCCATGTTTTGATTTTACAAGTCACTTCTCCTCTCTCTGCCTCAGTTTCCTAAACTGTAAAATGCAGTGTTTACATGAAACACACTGTAAGGTCCCTTAGGCAGTAAAATTCTTGATTTTACATAGGTGACTGTAATCTGGTGTTACAGTTGCTGACTGTGAGGGACAAGACCTTTGTGTAGATTTTAAATTTTGTTTGGTTATAAAGTAATAAGTTGCCTTTTAGCCTAGCCCCAAAGCTCATTTGTGAAGTGGACATCCATTTAAGATCTAGCTCCCTTTGGCCCCCGATTACATTGGGTTGCCTTGTCAAACCTCCTGCTCACTAGTGGGATCCTCACTCAGCAAATGGTTATTGAGTGTGGGCCGGACATGATGGCTCATGCCTGTAATCCCAGCACTTTGGGAGGCTGAGGTGGGCAGATTACTTGAGGCCAGGAGTTCAGGACCAGCCTGGCCAAAAAAGCAAAACCCTGTCTCTACTAAAAGTACAAAAAAAATTACTGGGCGAGGTGGCATACGCCTATAATCTCAGCTACTCAGGAGGGTGAGGCACAAGAATCGCTTGAGCCCGGGAGGTAGAGGTTGCAGTGAGCTGAGATCATGCCACTGCAACTACAGCCTGGGCAACAGAGTGAGACTGTTTAAAAAAAAAAAAAAGATTATTGAGTGTGGGCTGAGTAATCTGGGAAATAAATATTTTTCCCTAGCAGCAATAGGAGACAAGGAAAAATGGGGTGCCTATCACGAGAATATTGTAAACTGTGAGCATTCCACCCAGAAAGCGCCATTCTGGTTGAAGTACTCTGCATGGTAGAGATGGCAGATGTCAGCCCATGGGGAGCGGGTGGCCTGAGCAAAGGTATAAAGAAATGACAGGACAGGTCGTGCCTGGGGAATATCATAGATCAGTTGGCCTGGGGTTAGGGGTCCTCTGAGAAAACAGCAGGAGAGAAGACAGAGGATATGGGTTCAGATCTGGTTATAGAGGTTTTTAAATATTTAAGAGATTTTTCCTTTGTCGTGCAATTAATTGAAGTTTATTTTTGTTTGTTGGTTGGTTTCTAAGTAGCTAGCATTCAGGATTCAAATCCCAGCTCCATCATTTACAAGCTATGTAACCTTGGGCACATACTCTTGGTAGAATGGGGAACTGAGGAGGAAGAGACTGGTGATAAGGATGCAAGTTCGGAGGATGCTGTCTGGGTGTGAAAACCTGATCAAGGAGGTGGCAGTGGGGGATAGAGGCTAACAGATCATTCAAAGGGCTCATGTTTTGATGTAATCTGGGACAATAATAGAAGAAGGATATGCATAGGTAATTTGAAAATCAGAAGCCTTGAACCTGCTGAGCAAACAGCCTATTTCCTCCCAGATAGGAGTTTAATAATAAGTAGCAGTAACAACAATCATGGTAATAATTGCTGGCATTGAGTACCTAGTAAATCAACTTTATGTAATTTGCCTCATAGGTTATATATCTCATTTAACCTCACAACAGCCTAGGAGATAGCTGTTCTTATTAGGGCCATTTTCCAGATGAGGCTTGGAGGGGTTAAATAGCTCGCCTGGGTCCACAGCCAGCAAGTGATGCAGTTGATGTTCAAACCCCGTCAGTGTAGACTCCAAATCCTGTGCCCTTCTACTTCTTTATGATTCTATACCTTGATGCAGGAAGCCTGCCCACTACTTTGAGTTTCTGTTGCCTTTATAATTGCAGAGAGTTGTCTGGTCACCAGCCTCACCGGTGCAGAACTGGGGTGGGTGCCTCCAGGTAGGATAGAAAAGAATAATAAAGGACCCTCTTCTGATTCATGAGGTATTCAATGTACCTGGTAGGCCCAACGCACAGAGATCAGGCCCGCAGTCCAGCACAGATCGGGGACACAGGCACTGGGTTGAGGCCCATCTCACTTCATCATGTCTGTTTTTTTATTACTGGGAAGAGTTCGATAGAGTTGCCTCCTCTCCGTATTTCATCCCAGCAAGTGTGTGGTCTGCAGGAATAAAAACAACAGGGAGCATGAGCTACTCACAGTCATGACTTTTTTGAAGCATGGGAGCCTGTTCTGAGTTACTGTAAAGATTTTTTTTTTAATATGGAGCATGAAAGAATACTGTTCTGTTTTTTTTTAAAAAAAATACCCAGTGAGCTAAAGTTTGAATTTAAAAACAGATAAGAATGTGATTGTGTGTAATATAAAATGATGTGCTAGTAACCAGTTTCCCTAGTGCATAAAGTATGAAGCCATTTTCAAAAGTTGACTCTGCACCTAGTTATTCAGGCATATCTGTGCATGAAACATGGTATACCTGCATTTGAAAATGTCTGCAAAGCAAGTCTTCCAAATGCCTACTTACACAGTATACGCACAGGATTTTTTTTCCCCTCTTTACAAAATCCTCGTAGCATTACCCCAGATGAACAGAATTATTTAGCCCTGTACTCTTGGGTGCATTATGAATGTTTGATAAACATAAAACCCATAGCACCAATATAGCTTGACAAATATCCCCTGAATAAATTTCCCATCAATGAAAGGGGAAAAATCAGAGAGTGCTAAGTAAATTGCTTCCGCTCCAAGGGAGTTGATTGCATTCAGACCTATGATTAGATCTAAAAAGAGGTCTTGCCTTTAATGCAGTGCCTAAACTACCACATCTTTATTAGAATTTCTTAATAATGCTTTGAGGGTTGATAAAAAATTTTTCCCAAAAGAGAACTTCTTAAAATAGGAGTTTGGATATTCAGATATTCCAGAGAACTTGGTCATTTAATGTTTTAAATTCTAAAGATTTTTCGGCCAGAAAATGATCCTGCAGAGCATCCCTTCCCCCCACCCACCACTATTTCTCAACTCCTAAAAAAAAAAAAAAAAAATCACTGAAATAAGTGGGAAAAACAGTCCTGCTTTTGATGCAACAGCCATGAAGACTACTATTCTTGGTTCATGGCAGGAGCCAATGAGTATCACGGCACAAGGAACCAGACAGTCAGGGCTTTCAGAGTCCACTTTGAGGATGGTGAGTCCAGCACGTGTGCGCTTAATCTCTGTACTGTTACCAGGTATCTCTCATCATCTCCCTTTACCAGTCCCTTCCTTCAGTTTGAACCCAGTGAGAGATGCAACAATAAATTTAATTTAAATGCACAACTACTGTGACTGTTGTCTGGCTAATGGCAGCCTGCTGTATGTAACTTTATGCCTCCCTGAAATTCTACAAAATAAATCTCTCTCAAGAACCAATGCAGAGGCCGGGAGCAGTGGCTCATGCCTATAATCCCAGCACTTTGGGAGGCCAAGGCGGGCGGATCACCTGAGGTCAGGAGTTCAAGACCAGCCTGACCAACATGGAGAAGCCCCGTCTCTACTAAAAATACAAAATTAGCCTGGCATGGTGGCGCATGCCTGTAATCCCAGCTACTCAGGAGGCTGAGACAGGCGAATTACTTGAACCCAGGAGGTGGAGGTTGCAGTGAGCAAAATTGTGCCATTGCACTCTAGCCTGGGCAACAAGAGCAAAACTCAGTCTCCAAAAAAAAAAAAAAAAAAAAAATCAATGCAGAGAGATAAGACCCTCATGATATTCAGGTAGATAGAAATACAAAACATTATTTTTAATAAATGAAAGCAGACCCACAGTTACTATTATAAATGTATACATAGAACATGGAATGAGAACACTGATTGTTTCCATTGTTCTATCTCTGTTTTTCAAACACCAGCAAAAGAAGCAGTATTTGAAACTAATCATAGCTGCATAAGGAACCGCCATGGCATTTAAGTTTATTAATCTTCATGTGATATGCCAGCTGTCCAGTTCCTGAGTTAAATTAGGAAATGAACACATATTTATGACTATAGTGCATCTTCTTTCTGGTTTCCTGGATACTTGCAGGCAACTCAGAAAATTGACTCAAGTGCTGATTAATTCCAGCTGTCCAGGTACACCTGGTAACAGTTAACTGATAAGTCACAGCGACTAATGCTGAGGTCTTTAATAGTAAGGAAAAAGCATGGATTTCATTACATATTGTAAAATATGGAAAGGTAAAAAGATAAAGTAGACATAACACAGTTGCTCAGATACCTCCCATTTGTTTTAAGCTTCTTGAAGGCAGGAATCCTCTCATTTCTGTGAATGCTACCACTTAGTCTAACATGGAACAGGTTCTCAGTAAACATTAAATTAATTTGAAGGATGAGTCATGGCTTTAGTATATTTTGTGAAATTATTTTGTCTTGAAAGTAATAGTGAAAATCAGTCATTTTGAAAACCAAGAAAGGAAAAAAGAAACTAAGAAAGTATACCAAAGTGTTCTGCTATTTATTGTTTTATGTTAATAAAACTCAAATTACTTTTATAGAATTTATATTTAATATTAGGTTGACATCAAAGGCCAAAAAACTTCTTCTGTAACACTAAAGAGCCTGTATTTTTTAAAATAAGGATTTCTTTTTTAAATCAAAGTAGTGAGTGCTACCACCACAATTTGAGAAATAGAGAAAAGANGAAAGTATACCAAAGTGTTCTGCTATTTATTGTTTTATGTTAATAAAACTCAAATTACTTTTATAGAATTTATATTTAATATTAGGTTGACATCAAAGGCCAAAAAACTTCTTCTGTAACACTAAAGAGCCTGTATTTTTTAAAATAAGGATTTCTTTTTTAAATCAAAGTAGTGAGTGCTACCACCACAATTTGAGAAATAGAGAAAAGAATAAAGAAATATTTGAAACTTTTGGCCAGGTGCGGTGACTCATGCCTGTAATCCCAGCACTTTGGGAGGCCAAGTCAGGTGGATCATGCGGTCAGGAGTTTGAGACCAGCCCGGCCAACATGGCGAAAGCCCGTCTCTACTAAAAATACAAAATTTAGCTGGGTGTGGTGGCAGGTGCTTGTAGTCCCAGCTACTCAGGAGGCTGAGGCAGGCGTATCACTTGAATCCAGGAGGCAGAGGTTGCAGTGAGTCAAGATCGTACCATTGCACTCCAGCCTGGGTGACAAGAGCAAGACTCTGTCTCAAAAAAAAAAAAAAAACAAAGAAAAGAAAAAATATTTGAAACTCTTAATAGCTACAGAAATGTACAGATTATGCTCTTTCCATAGGATATATTCACCAAACTTCAGCTGAAAACTGTAAGATCTTCTGTCAAACTTGTGTAGAAGTACAAAAGTTATAACTGAGTAACAGTTTTTACCCAGTTGCTTTGGCAGACAATATCATTTTACTGGCATATGAAAAAATAATCACTTGGCCAGACGTAGTGGCTCATGCCTGTAATCCTAGCATTTTGGGAGGCCAAGGCAGGCAGATTGCTTGAGTCCAGGAGTCAGAGACCAGCCTAGGCAACAGCAAAACCCCATCTCCATGAAAAATGCAAAAATTAGCCAGGCATGGTGGCATACACCTGTGGCCCCAGCTATCAGGAGGCTGAGGTGGGAGGATCAGTTCAGCCCAAGAGGCAGGGGTTGCAGTGAGCTGAGATGGCTCCACTGCACTCCAGCCTGGGCGACAGAATGAGACCCTGTCTCAATGAAAGAAAAAAAGAAAAATAATTACTTAACAATCCTAGATAGAATTTATTACTATTTTAAGACATGATAACTTCTGACTGAGCAAAGGCCTCTTTTGGAACCTTGCTTTTCAGAGATTGACTTTTCTTTTAAGTAAATGTGACGAAGAAGAAGACTTATCAACATTTTCCATCTGTTAAGTACTTTTCAGTTACCACCACAAGAACGATGGGACTGTAGGTCTTTTCACTTTTAGGAGACAGAGAATCCTAAGGAAATCATTATTTTGCCTCTGATTGGTGTCATGGAGTTTTTTATTTTTTTGAGATGGGGAGTCTTGCTCTGTCGCCCAGGCTCTAGTGCGGTGGGGTGATCTCGGCTCACTGCAACCTCTGCCTCACAGGTTCAAGTGATTTTCACACCTCAGCCTCCCAAGTAGCTGGAATTACAGGTGGGTACCACCTCACCTGGCTAATTTTTTTTGGTATTTTTAGTAGAGACAGCATTCACCATGTTGGCCAGGCTGGTGTGGAACTCCTGACCTCAAGTGATCTGCCTGCCCTGGCTTCCCAAAGTGCTGGGATCACAGACATGAGCCACCGCGCCCGGCCTGGTGTCATTGAGTTTTGCTCAACTAACTTCTCATTCCTTTTCTAGCATTTTATAACATTTAGATATATTCATATGACAGAATGACCAACACATCAGAATAAATATCCACTGACCACATCTCAGGCAGTACTCTTGTTTTTGTATTGACAACATTGCATCCACCATCACTTTGGAATCTTTTGCCCAAACTTACTCACTCACATGTGCTCTAGACCCTGGATGTGAGTGTATTTATGCAGACTATCCCCATCATTATACTGGTGTCTTTTTTCCCATTATTTTTTCTCTGTTCTTTATAAACGTTTATATTATATCATTGAAAAAGATATCCAGGCCAGGCGCGGTGGCTCACACTTGTAATCCCAGCACTGTTCTTTCTACTAGATTCTATATTCGACAGCATTTTCTTCATCTCAGTCCCCATAGCTGCCCCACCCGTCCCTCCCCGTTTCGAGTTTAGAATGACACTTTGAACATACTAAAATATGACTTGATATTGGATTTGGGGGTGGTCTGCTGTTTGGAAGGCAGAGGTGGGTGGATCACTTGAATTCAGGAGTTCGAGACCAGCCTGGGCAACATGGTAAAACCCATTTCTACTAAAATACAAAATTGGCCAGGCGCGGTGGCTCATGCTTGTAATCCCAGCACTTTGGGAGGCCGAGGCAGGCAGATCCCAAGGTCAAGAGATTGAGACCATCCTGGTCAACATGGTGAAACCCTGTCTCTACTAAAAATACAAAAAATTAGCTGGGCGTGGTGGTGCTTGTAGTCCCAGCTACTCAGGAGGCTGAGTCAGGAGAATCACTTGAACCCAGGAGGCGGAGGTTGCAGTGACCTGAGATCACGCCACTGCACTCCAGCCTGGTGACAGAGTGAGACTCCGTCTCAAAACAAAAAGTACAAAAATTAGTTGGATGTTGTGGCAGACACCTGTAATCCCAGCTACTCAGGAGGCTGAGGCAGAAGAATCGCTTGAACCTGGGAGGCAAAGGTTGCAGTCAGCCGAGATTGTGCTATCTCACTCCAGCCTGGGCAATAAGAGGGAAACTCCATATCAGGAAAAAAAAAAAAAAAAAAAAAAATTCAAACCATTTGTTCAAACCCAATTTGCAAATATTGTTCGTACATTAGATTGAGTACATATAGAGAGATGTTGAAGCTATTAATTGTGTCACATCCTCAAAGACAGTCCCTCTTTTGGACTCTTACATTCTTTGTTTTCTCTCCTTAGCCAATTTTTTTATATGGCTACATTTTCAACATTGTGAGCATGTTTTAAGAAATGTGCAGCCTGGAGCTCAATAGGTATCCCTTCCTCCCAGATAAAATTATTCATCAATATTAGTTTTATGTATAATATAAATATCTTTCTATGTGTACAAATAAATGTGTGTGTATGTGTACAGATGGACAGATAGATGCAGTATACTAAAAGTATTTATGGTTTTTTTTCCTCTTTTCCCAAAGTAGCAACTTAGATAACAGAATTAGATCCAGGTGTGTCCTGGTGTCCTTCTAGGCTGAGCCCCTAAGACTTGGTAGGAATAGTTTGCTGCTTTCCTCCATACTTAATTTTCCTCTTTGTTTCCATAGATAAATATCATTCAGGGAATTGTGGCAGAAATCAACACCAAGACTGGGGAATCTGAATGCCGGTATTATAAAGAGCGGCTTCTTTACTTGGAAGAAGGCCAGAAAGACTCCCTGATCGACAGCTCTCGAGTCTTGTGTTGTCATGGTGAACTGAAGAACAATCGGGGCGTGGTAAGTAGTTACTCCCTTTAAGCAGTCTCATCCTCCTCCCCTATCCCTAATTCATTTGATGTGGAGCCTCCTCTTACAATTTCTTCCCTATCTAGGGTCATGTTCTTTTTTTTTTTTTTTTTGAGATGGAGTCTTGCTTTGTCACCCAGGCTGGCTCACTGCAACCTATGCCTTCCCAGGTTCAAGCAATTCTCGTGCCTCGGCCTCCCAAGTAGCTGGAACTGCAGGTGCACACCACCACGCCCAGCTAATTTTTGTACTTTTTTTAGTAGAGACAGGGTTTCACCATGTTGGGCCAGGGTGGTCTCAAACTCCTGAGCTCAAGTGATCCGCCCACCTTGGCCTCTCAAAGTGCTGGAATTACAGGCTTGAGCCACCGTACCTGTCCTTCATTCTTTCAAACAAAATTGCTTTTCCAGTGTCATTTATATCACAGGACCACGTGTATATGTATATATATATTCATTCATATTTTGTAATGTTAAGGATCAGTACATATTCAGAAAGAATTTAGGAAACCAACATAGGGTTGCCAGCTGTTTATTTTGTCTGATCGTGACTTTGAAAACAAATGCAGAATAGTTAACATCTCTCACTTTGATTTCAGAAAATAAAGGATGATCTTAATAAGATGTTAGAAGGATTTAATCTCAGAAAACAGTCTTCAGCTGAATGCATTTAACTTATTTATTGTGGATTGGGACCCATCCACAGACTGGCATTTTGAAACCAGTTTTTTTAAAATAACAACCTATCTTCTATTGGTTGCATATTTAGCTTTGACCTATAGATACCCATTTCCTGGCTTTTATTCCCAAGTGGATACCAATGGTTCCTCTTCTGCTATCATAGCAACTGTGCATATCTCCCTTGGAGCACTTAATATAGTGAGTTGCAATTCTCCATTTGTCTGTCAGTATATTCCATTAAACCATGTTATTTTGGTGGGAGGACTGTGTTTTGTCAACCTTAGAATCTATTATGGGGACCTGGCACATACTGGGTGTTTTAAACAATGGGTCTCTTTAAACAATGAATGAATGCTTGTTTAAAGAGAAAGATGAATTTGAATTATATGAGAGTTCAAAATTCATTTAGCTCACCAAGCTATTTGTATGTATAGCCAGTAGAAATTTTGTGTGTGTGTGTGTGTGTGTTTAAATTTCTGTGTTGAGATAACCACTGGGAGAGAGACTCTGCATTTTGATTGTATTTCATCTTCAGTATCTAGCCAACCCTTAGAATGAAAGCCAAAACTAGATTGAAGGGTTCTTAATAAAGTTTTGATAATTCAAGGGACATCCGTTTAGCCTAGACTGAGCAGGCATGGAAATATTACTTGAAATCAGTGAATACATGTTATAACCCATTATCAGGGATGCTGTGGATCTAGCCAGTGCATGGTACAGTGGGGTAATGAGGCCTATCAAGTCTGTTGCTTGAAGACGTGTGTCTGTGGGACTAGGGAGTTACTGATTGCTAGAAAGCTGCATTCTGTTTCTTGCTTATTTTCAGAAAGTACCTGTGGACTTCTAGTATCTGACACCAAGCTCCTTGAACGTTCTTTCTAGGAAGCCCAATGAGAAATAGGAAAATGCACTGCTCCACAGGGTGTAAGCCTATTATATTTCTGTACATCAGTCAAGGACTGAGAACTCTCTGGTTAGATGTGCCTAGGGCATAAAGATAAACTCTAGTTTTATTGCAGGCAGATAGATGTTTGAGAACAAAGATAGTTGGGGTGGGAGGCTTGTGAGGTTTTTTCCCCAGTAGAGTTGTAAAAGTCATTGTGAATGGCCGGGCTCACGCCTGTAATCCCAGCACTTTTGGGAGGCTGAGGCAGGCAGATCATGAGGTCAGGAGATCGAGACACCATCCTGGCTAACACGGTGAAACCCTGTCTCTACTAAAAAATACAAAAAAAATTAGCCGGGCGTGGTGGCGGGCGCCTGTAGTCCCAGCTATTCGGGAGGCTGAGGCAGGAGAATGGCGTGAACCCGGAAGGCGGAGTTTGCAGTGAGCCGGGTTTTTGCCCCTGCCCCCCAGCCTGGGGGAAAAAGCAAAACCCCGCTTCNTGGGCCAGGGTGGTCTCAAACTCCTGAGCTCAAGTGATCCGCCCACCTTGGCCTCTCAAAGTGCTGGAATTACAGGCTTGAGCCACCGTACCTGTCCTTCATTCTTTCAAACAAAAATTGCTTTTCCAGTGTCATTTATATCACAGGACCACGTGTATATGTATATATATATTCATTCATATTTTGTAATGTTAAGGATCAGTACATATTCAGAAAGAATTTAGGAAACCAACATAGGGTTGCCAGCTGTTTATTTTGTCTGATCGTGACTTTGAAAAACAAATGCAGAATAGTTAACATCTCTCACTTTGATTTCAGAAAATAAAGGATGATCTTAATAAGATGTTAGAAGGATTTAATCTCAGAAAAACAGTCTTCAGCTGAATGCATTTAACTTATTTATTGTGGATTGGGACCCATCCACAGACTGGCATTTTGAAACCAGTTTTTTTAAAATAACAACCTATCTTCTATTGGTTGCATATTTAGCTTTGACCTATAGATACCCATTTCCTGGCTTTTATTCCCAAGTGGATACCAATGGTTCCTCTTCTGCTATCATAGCAACTGTGCATATCTCCCTTGGAGCACTTAATATAGTGAGTTGCAATTCTCCATTTGTCTGTCAGTATATTCCATTAAACCATGTTATTTTGGTGGGAGGACTGTGTTTTGTCAACCTTAGAATCTATTATGGGGACCTGGCACATACTGGGTGTTTTTAAACAATGGGTCTCTTTAAACAATGAATGAATGCTTGTTTAAAGAGAAAGATGAATTTGAATTATATGAGAGTTCAAAATTCATTTAGCTCACCAAGCTATTTGTATGTATAGCCAGTAGAAATTTTGTGTGTGTGTGTGTGTGTGTGTGTGTTTAAATTTCTGTGTTGAGATAACCACTGGGAGAGAGACTCTGCATTTTGATTGTATTTCATCTTCAGTATCTAGCCAACCCTTAGAATGAAAGCCAAAACTAGATTGAAGGGTTCTTAATAAAGTTTTGATAATTCAAGGGACATCCGTTTAGCCTAGACTGAGCAGGCATGGAAATATTACTTGAAATCAGTGAATACATGTTATAACCCATTATCAGGGATGCTGTGGATCTAGCCAGTGCATGGTACAGTGGGGGTAATGAGGCCTATCAAGTCTGTTGCTTGAAGACGTGTGTCTGTGGGACTAGGGAGTTACTGATTGCTAGAAAGCTGCATTCTGTTTCTTGCTTATTTTCAGAAAGTACCTGTGGACTTCTAGTATCTGACACCAAGCTCCTTGAACGTTCTTTCTAGGAAGCCCAATGAGAAATAGGAAAATGCACTGCTCCACAGGGTGTAAGCCTATTATATTTCTGTACATCAGTCAAGGACTGAGAACTCTCTGGTTAGATGTGCCTAGGGCATAAAGATAAACTCTAGTTTTTATTGCAGGCAGATAGATGTTTGAGAACAAAGATAGTTGGGGTGGGAGGCTTGTGAGGTTTTTTCCCCCAGTAGAGTTGTAAAAGTCATTGTGAATGGCCGGGCTCACGCCTGTAATCCCAGCACTTTTGGGAGGCTGAGGCAGGCAGATCATGAGGTCAGGAGATCGAGACACCATCCTGGCTAACACGGTGAAACCCTGTCTCTACTAAAAAATACAAAAAAAATTAGCCGGGCGTGGTGGCGGGCGCCTGTAGTCCCAGCTATTCGGGAGGCTGAGGCAGGAGAATGGCGTGAACCCGGAAGGCGGAGATTGCAGTGAGCCGAGTTTGGGCCACGGCCCCCCAGCCGGGGCGACAGAGCAAGCCCCACAAAAAAAAAAAAAAAAAAAAAGTCATTGTGAATAAAGTCTTGGGTCAGAAAAAAACCACAGTAGTTTGAGGGCAGGAAGGAGCTGAGACCAATAAGAAATTATCAGTGAACATTCATAAATGACTTTTTTGTTTGTTTGTTTTTTGAGACATTGTTTCGCTCTGTTGCCCAGGATGGAGTGCAGTGGCACGATCTTGGCTCACTGCAACCTCCACCTCCCAGGTTCAAGCAGTTCTCGTGCCTCAGCCTTCCGAGTAGCTGGGATTACAGGCACCCACCACCATGCTTGGCTAATTTTTGCATTTTTAGGAGAGATGGGGTTTCACCATGTTGGCCAGGCTGTTCTTGAATTCCTGACCTCAAGTGATCCATCCACCTCAGCCTCCCAAAGTGCTGGGATTACAGGAGTGAGCCACTGTGCCCAGCTGAGTTGTATTTTTAAAAGGTTGCCCAGACAGTCTCAGCCCACCTTGGCTAGAAGGTTGATAGAAGTAGAAACAGTGTAAAAATCTGATTATCCCAAATGCTGTACGTTAAAACAATCCCCAAAAGAAAATTCTTAACACATTATTTCCACAACTACCACACCAAAAAGCCTTTAACTTGGTTATTTTGTGCTTCATCCTGTTTTTCAGTCTTCTTAAATATACATTTTATTCCCTCTAGCCAAGATGGTTGGGTTTTGTTTCTGTGTTTGTGTGTGTTTGGGAGGTAGTAGGGATAGGGGTGGGAGACCTATGGGTTTCTTTTCTCCCAAATTTAAAATGATCTAATAATATTGAATGTGCTTCCATTATCCCAAGTCAAAATTCTAATCCAAAGTTTTAATTCAGTTCCCATTTTGTTTTAGATTCAGGGGGTATATGTGCAGGTTTGTTACAAGGATATACTGCATGGTGCTGAGAATGGGCTTCTATTGATCCCATCACCCAGATAGTGAACATAGTACTCGATATGAAGTTTCAGCCCTTGCCCCTCTCACTCCCTCTTGCCTTTTAGAGTCCCCAGTGTCTGTTGTTCCTATATTTATGCCCATGTGAACCCAAGATTTAGCTCCCACTTACAAGTGAGAACGTCTCCTCTTCTGGTCTCTCCCCTTTAAGACTGCTGGATTGACATTCCCAAATATTTCCACCAGAAAGCTAGAACCTAGTTGCAAAGTTGTGGATATTTTCACTTCAGTTCCTAAGCATTTCCAAACTGTGAGAAGAGTCTGGCACTTAGCATTGAATGGAGCAAATTTATCCTAACTCCACCAAGTACACCTGCTTTCATAATGGGGCCTAAAACAAGCCTTCATTTTTGCAATTTTCTTTTTGCCCACATCACACACATCAGTTGTCAACTTTTCTCTTCAGAGAACCAAGGTTCTGATGAACTTAACTGAGAAGGAAAATGTTGATCTTTTTTTTTTTTTTGAGACAGAATTTGCTCTTACCTCCCAGGCTGGAATACAATGGCCTGATCTCAGCTCACTGCAACCTCCACCTCCTGGGTTCAAGCAATTCTCCTGCCTCAGCCTCCTGAGTAGCTGGGCTTATAGGCACCCGCCACTGCACCCGGCTAATTTTTGTATTTTTAGTAGAGATGGGGTTTCACCATGTTGGCCAGGCTGGTCTTGAACTCCTGACCTTAGGTGATCCGCCCACCTTGGCCTCCCAAAGTGCTGGGATTAGAGGCGTGAGCCACCCCACCCAGCCTGATGATCTTTCTTTGTGGCTGTGGCTGCATACTCTGGTTCCCTCAGGAATGAGCAGTCTTCTGATTTGGAGTTCCTGGATAAAGCTGATAATGACTCTGTGGTTGAAGGAACAAATGTTTTTTATGGGTTTGGAAAGCAAAGATTAATATGAGCTTTGATATACCAGTCTCATTTTTTATAGACTATTTGCAATTTTCATGTTTTAGAATTTTTTTTTTTTTTTTTTCGGAGACAGTCTCGCTCTGTCACCCAGGCTGAAGTGCAGTGGTGTGATCTCGGCTCACTGCAACCTCTGCCTCCTGGGTTCCAACAATTCTCCTGCCAGCCTCCTGAGTAGGTGGAATTACAGGCGGCACCGCACCCCGCCCCCCCGCCCCACCAACCTCGCCTTGGCTAGTTTTTTGTATTCTATTCTTTTATTTTTTTAGATGGAGTCTTGCACTGTCGCCCAGGCTGGAGTGCAGGCATGAGCCATGGCGCCCGGCCTAGTTTTTGTATTTTTAATAGAGATGGGGTTTCACCATATTGGCCAGGCTGGTCTCGAACTCCTAACCTCAAGTGATCTGCCCACCTCAGCCTCACAAAGTGCTAGAATTACAAGTGTGAGCCACCACGTCTGGCCTGCTTACTTAGAATTATATTGAGTAATAAAACCAAAGCCAAGAGAGTGCTAACTTTTTTTCCCTTCATTGCCCTCTTGATTCTATTTCCCTTTCTCGTTTTTTTTTTATAGGAGCGGGGCAGATATGTCTGTACAAGTTGTGAATTGCAATATGAATAGGGCCCCCAAAGTTGGCAACCCTGGCTGCAGGTATCTGTAGGCAGAAGGGCTTTCTCCACTGAGTCCCTAGGGAGGTGCTTCTACAGGAAGGGCAGTGGACATATCTGGAAGTGCCTCCATCATGCCCAACTTTGGTTCTCCTGGAGGTAGATTTGAACCTAGGAGTTCATAATCCGGTGTGAACCTAGTACCTGGGGACCTCTCTATCCACAGAGGTCCACATATCAACCACTCATTACATTATTGCTTAGTGAAAGACGGTGGATTTTTTTCTTCTAGAAACTGCATGTTTTCCTGTTCCAAGAAGTGCTTGTGATCACTCGAGCCATCACCCACAATGAGCAGCTTTGCTACCAGCTGTACCGTCAGCCAATCCCTGTGAAGGACCTCCTGCTGGAAGACCTCCAGGACGGAGAAGTGAGGCTGGGTGGCTCCCTGCGAGGGGCATTCAGCAACAACGAGAGAAGTATGGATAGCAGTCGGGGTTGACATGTTGAACGTTTTTGGCTGTGGTAGTTTGGAGTGAGTGGGCAGCTGGTGGAAAGAGAAAAGCCAGTCTTGAAGTCAAACTGCATTTGAATGCTGTCTCATCACTTCCTGATTATGTACTTTGTTTAGCCCCTGTGATTCTCAGTTTCTCATCTCCAAAATGGAAATGCATACGTACCTCCTTCATAAGATTGTTAAAAGGATTTAGTAAGATACTCCAAGTGAACCTGTCTGCACATCGTTAGTGCTCCTTAAGTTCCCTTTCTCTGTCTTTTTCCATTGGATAAAAACATGCTTAAAACCAGATAGTCCCTACGTGGATACCATTTGCATTATGGTGGGTTTTGCAGTTGAACTGGTAGACTTGTCCCTAAAGAGACATAAGAATGGTCAACTGGAATGTGGGTTCATCTGCAACATTACTCAGTGGGCCTAATTTAAGACTTCATAAACGAATTAATTAAAAGAAGCCAAGATAGCAATATCTATCGAGTATCTAACATGATACTCAGTGAAACAAGCAGGTAACTTCCTTCCCCTATGGAGCTTGCATTGTGATGGAGGAGAAAGATGATAAGCAAATGAATACTCTAAGTGTTGTTAAGAAAACTTAAAACCCAGTAAGGGAATAGGAAGGGATAGCAATAGGAGGTCTGTTTTATTTTTATTTATGTATTTTTTTGAGACAGAGTCTTACTCTGTTACCCAGGCTGGTGTGTGGTAGCGTGATCTCGGCTCACTGTACCCTCTTCCTCCTGGGTTCAAGTAATTCTTGTGTCTCACCCTCCCAAGTAACTGGGAATACAGGCGCGGGCCACCACACCTGGCTAATTTTTGTATTTTCAGTAGAGACGAGGTTTTGCCATGTTGGCCAGGCTGGTCTCAAACTCCTGGCCCCAAGTGATCCACCCACCTCAGCCTCCCAAAGTGCTGGGATTACAGGCCCCCAGGCCCCGCCTGGAGGTCTGTTTTAAATGAAATAGGGAACACTTCTTTGAGAAAGTAACCTTTGAGCTTCCTGGGTTAACATAGGCATCATACTGTCAAAGTAATTAGTATGTACTGCCTTCTACCTACTGATCAATCCCTCTACCCTAGGAGTAGGAGTAGTAGAAATAAGAGCTTATGTTTCTTGAGTATTGACTATGTGCCAGGCATTTTATAAGCATTTACATGTATTACATTTATTCCTCATAACAACCATATAAAGTAGGTTCTTGTTTTCTTCATTTTACAAGTTAGGAACTAAGATACAGAGGATTTAAGGTACTTGCCCAAGATCAAAGGGTGGAGCCTAAATTTGAAGGACAGAGATTAGCTTCTAGCCGAAGATGGCTAGCAGTAAAACATTTTGGCCTCCTTTCCCTCTGTTCCTTAGCCTCTAAGCCATTGGAAGTGGTGATGGTTCCCAGTCTACTGGCTGCAGGGTTAGTGCAAAGGGACGGACTGCAGATGTTTCTGTGAAGCAAGCATTGCATGTGGCACACAAGGCCCATTAAATGTCCATTATATTGTTGTTATTAGATTAAATAGGCCAGGCATGGTGGCTTACACCTGTAACCCCATCTTTTTGGGAGGCTGAGGTGGGTGGATCACCTGAGGTCAGGAGTTCGAGACCAGCCTGACCAACATTGCAAAACCCTGCCTCTACTAAAAAAATACAAAAATTTGCCGGGCGTGGTGGTGCGTGCCTGTAATCCCAGCTACTTGGGAGGCTGAGACAGGAGAATCACTTGCACCCAGGAGGCAGAGGTTGTAGTGAGCGAAGATTGTGCCACTGCACTCCAGAGCAAGACTCCGTCTCAAAAAAAAAAAGATTAAATAAAATGTCTTCCATATTGTGGACTACCATTTCTTTTAAATGCAGATAGCTCCTGTTGAGGTAATTAAAATGTAATTTCATTTGACAATGAAACCAAGTTTGTCTACATATATCTTCTCCATCATTGAATACTAAGTGTATAGATACTCTCTTGGAGAAACATGGGCATGTTTTAATATTAAAAAGAGCCTCTTAAACTGAAAAAAAGCTCTAGCTTGGTCTACTTGTTGAAATGACAGATTATGAAACCCACTTTTAGATCTACTGAATCAGAATCTCTCAAAAAAGGCCTGGGGATTTATTTTTATTTGTTTATCTTTATTTTTTGAGAAAAGGTGTCACTATATTGCTCAGGCTGATCTCAAACTCCTGGACTCAAGCAGCGCTCCCACTTTAGTCTCCTGAGGGCATCTGTCTTTTTCACAAGTTCTCACCCCAAGGGATTTTGTTATGCAGCCAGATTTGGTCACCAGTACTCTGGGCTCCCCTGAATCACTTAACTTTGTTGTTGCAAGATGATCTCCACCTGCTGGTTTCTGAGATAAATGAGGGCAGCTGAACGCTAGACCTGTGTCAGCCCCAACTCCCTGATGGTGACTGCAGGGTGGAGCTGAGCCATGTCCCAGTTCAGTGGGAAACGTTTTGTTATCAGCAATACCTGCCATGGATTCTGGGGTTTAGTGTCACTACGTGTGTTCTCTTTGGCCTGAGGAAGGATCTGTCCATTGACTTTGTTTTTCATGTGCTTTTCCCTTCTAGTTAAAAACTTCTTCAGAGTCAGTTTCAAAAACGGATCCCAAAGTCAGACCCACTCGCTACAAGCCAATGACACCTTCAACAAACAGCAGTGGCTTAACTGTATTCGTCAAGCCAAAGAAACAGTTTTATGTGCTGCCGGGCAAGCTGGGGTGCTTGACTCCGAGGGATCATTCCTAAATCCCACCACTGGGAGCAGAGAGCTACAGGGAGAAACAAAACTTGAACAGATGGACCAATCGGACAGTGAGTCAGACTGTAGTATGGACACGAGTGAGGTCAGCCTCGACTGTGAGCGCATGGAACAGACAGACTCTTCCTGTGGGAACAGCAGGCATGGTGAAAGCAATGTCTGACAGAAGCATGTGCATTTCGGAAAGCAGGCCTGCGTCTTACCTGTACAGTATTTGCATTCCGCAGATGGAACGGTTTGGAGAAGCACTTTTTCATACTTTCGTGAAAATATACATGTTGACCCAGTCTCTTGTATCTGTACCTTTGTCTCTAGTACTGTGACTGCCAATCTGTCTGTGTAAGCTGGAATCTGTGGCAACTATTACCCTGTGTTGTATTTCACAAGTGTCTAGATGGATGGAGAGGTACTCAAACAAGTTACTTTCAATTGTCCTGCTGGATTTTAAAAAAACAGAAAAAGAATCTCGAAACTACTGTTTTACGTAGATTGCTTGAAGAGTCCTTCCTCTTGTGCTTCTGTAGCACTTTCCCAGCTCTTAGATGTGGTAGCTGAAGGCACAGAATTTAGAGGGCCTTGTAAATAGGGCATGACGAAGTCACCTGTGTATCGGGATGGTATTAGAGAGAGAATCAGGAAAGACCAACTCATGAAGTGAACTTGGTTTGATTTTATTCAACTAGAAAGCTTGAAAACATCCCTGGGGATTCTGAAGGCTTAATTTTGCAAAGGAGGACGCACTGTCTGAACCTTGCAACTTCATCCAGTGCAAGTTTGATGCAAGAATGTATTAGGACATAAAATAGAGGCTGACCTTAAAAAGGGCCAGGACAAAAGCAGCTGCCAGCTCTGAATCTTTAACTGAAATGCACATGGCACCAGGAGGTGTCTCTCATAGTTGGTTGCTAGCCTAAAACATCAGAATAGAACCCAAATGGCCTAAGAAAGCCTTCCAGGATAACAAGAAGGCCCTGTCTTCATTGTGTTTCATCTGCCTAGGCCTACTCATATTTTAGAGAATGAATGAAGCAACAAGGGAGAGAGACCATGACTCTATCGATGACACTGTTTATAGATACACAGGAGAGGAAGAATTTGGAATGAAAAGCACTTCGTCAGAACCTTGTGTGGGAGCCACTGAGAGTAAAGCAAGGCTGAGAAAGGCCAGAGCCTTGGGCTTTCCTGCTCTGCTTTTGGGTTGTCAGTTTGCCATCTCTGGTTCTGTGCTATAATCAGAATTATAATTATGTTCTCCAGAGGCCAATTTCATTAACTCTGATGAATTAGGATCAGCTAGCCACATTAGTAACCTCTTTGTCCAGCTTTGATTTACAGTGCAGGGTAAAGTGCAGACCTTAAAAAAAGCGAAGTACCTAGAAGAGCTCCCTGCAAATGTAAATATTAAGGATGACCTGTGCAAAATTATACCCACACCAGCACTAGTGGTAATTATTCTAAATTATTGCCAAAAGTTTTCTTTAACCTTCTGTCTTTCAAGTTTACAGAAAAGAAAGTAAGTGCATTGATGTCATTTTATTATGTACATATATCATGTGCATTCAAAGAAGCTGTGTGACAGGATATATCAATATAAAAACAAGGTATATACTTCATTATTTTTTAAAAACAAGGATATTGTGGTCAATTTTACCCTATAAAACATATTTCTGAATTTATAGATCTTAAACATGGTGAATTTTTTCTATTACAAGTTTATTTAAAACTGCTTTGTTTCTCAAGTTGTTATTGATACAGCAAGTGAACCTGCTGCAGACAGAAGCAGAGGAAAGCCAAGAACAGCCTTTTAATGGTGAAGAAAAGAATGAATGATTCTTTGTAGGAGCCATCAGCCACTTTTAGGAGCCATCAGCCAGTGTGGTGGGAAAAGAGGTTTGTCAAGTGTTGGCCTATGGGAAGAAAGTCAATGAATGTTTTTTTGAAATGAATGTTTTTGTATAATGGCCTTAAACTTTTCTGGAAATATTTCAAATAAATTACATTATTAAGTCATCCTCCAAGTGTACAGTGTTTGTCCTACAAACAAAATAACAAGTTTCAGCTGTGTTCCTGGGGAGGTTCTTTCTGAAATTTTTGTTTGTGGTTCCTGAATACAAACTTTAAAATAGGGTGCAGATTGATATAAATGCTTTTCTTTGATCTATCAAAACTTTCACAGAACTCGTTTTTTTTCTTTCTTTTGAAACAGGGTCTCACTCTGTCACCCAGGCTGGAGTGTGGTGGTGTGATCATAGCTCACTGCAACCTCAAATTCCTGGGCTTACGTAATCCTCCTACCTCAGCCTCCCAAGTAACTGGGATTACAGGTGCACATCACCACATCTGGCTAATTTTTAAATTTTTTGTAAAGATTGAAGTCTCACTACGTTGCCCAGGCTGGTCCTGAACCCCCTGGCCTCAAGTGATCCTTCTGCCACAACCTCCTAAAGTGTTGGGATTACAGGCATAATCCACTGAGTCTGTACAATAACTCATAATTCTAAAATCTATTTTCTCAAGCATTCTCTTTTCATTCACTTACTTATGTGTTCACTTTTAATAATTATCTGGAATCCATACTATGTATAAAGTCAAGTGATAAGTCATAGGTGTTACAGAAAAGAAATGTAGAATCTCACTGCTAATATAGGTAACTGTTGAGGAACTTGAGGCTAAATAAAAGAAGGCAAATTTCTGGGGCTGGGCGCGGTGGCTCAAGCCTGTAATCCCAGCACTTTGGGAGGCCGAGACGGGTGGATCACGAGGTCAGGAGATCAAGACCATCCTGGCTAACACGGTGAAACCCTGTCTCTACTAAAAAATACAAAAAACTAGCCGGGCGAGGTGGCAGGCGCCGGTAGTCCCAGCTACTCGGGAGGCTGAGGCAGGAGAATGGCGTGAACCCAGGAGGCGGAGCTTGCGGTGAGCTGAGATCCGGCCACTGCCCTCCAGCCTGGGCAACAAAGCGAGACTCCATCTCAAAAAAAAAAAAAAAAAAAAAGAGAAGGCAAATTTCACTTTGAAATTCTTACTGGAATTTCGGTCTAATTAAAATGATTAGTACTCTTTCTAGACTGAGCGCAGTGGCTGCACCTCTAATCCTAGCAGTTTGGGAGGCCAAGGCAGGTGAATTGCTTGAGTCCAGGAGTTCAAGACCAGCCTAGGCAACATGGCAAGACCTCATCTCTACAAAAACACAAAAATTAGCCAGGCATGGTGGCATGTGCCTATAGTCCCAGCTACTCAGGAGGCTGAGTCGGGAGGATCCCTTAAGCCCAGGAGGCAGAGGTTGCAGTGAGCTGTGATCATACCGTTGCACTCCAGCCTGGGTGACAGAGTGAGAACCTGTCTCAAAAAAAAAAAAAGATTAGTACTCTTTCCCACAGTTAGTGGGGTTTTTTTTTTTAGATGAAAAGGCTAAACATTTTTAAGCTGTTAGTAGCCAATTCTCAATAGCACATTGGCCCAATAAGGCTGGTAGGTAGTCTTATCTTTACAATAAGCTCTCACCATTTTCTTTAACATACTGTTACTTCCCAAATTTGGCAAGATATTCACATAAATAAATGTAAGTCCACATTTTTTCCCAAATGCAAACTCGCTTCTCCTAATTCTCTTTTTTCTTCCTCCTCCTCTTTGTCTTTTTTGTCTGTCCTCTTTTCTCACTGCTGCTTTGGCTATTCCTTCTGTTTTTCACTCCTATAATTATACTGACTGTCAGTGCTAAAGGATGTATCTTATATTAGAAAATGTTTGTACTGGCGTTTTGTGGGTTAGTACAAATGAGTGAGGGCTAAATGGTTTTACATCAGTCAATTTTCAAGATGTTATTTCACACACAACTAGATGTAATCCTTGCAGTCTACTAGATATAATCTTTGCAGTCTAAATGAAAACCCATAAGCAATGAACAGAGCCAGAACCAGCAATTTTCTGTAAAATTAGAGCATGGTTTCAGCTTCTGGGTTGTGGTCACCGCCACTGACTGCTTTAGTTTCCATTCCCAGCACAACCTGCAGCAGCTAAGAATGCACAGCTCTTCATAACCACAGCCCTGTTTCAACAAAGACTGTGTGGCTGCAGGAAACTGCAACCCACCATCTTGGTGAAGAGGCTGTTCGACTTTCCATTTACATTCTGTCCATGTCCATTTTTTACTAATTCTCCCAAAGCTTGAAGACTCTCAAAGATTTGGTGAAGAGACTGGCCAGTTTCACTCAGGTCAGTTTCCCCCACCTGACTCCCCTTGGCACTGAGGAGACAGACACTAAATACCGCCCCCCCCTTATTGATGCAGTTGATTCAATTAATTCACACTAACTTGTTTATTGACAGAATTCTAGAACTACACTATTGGAAGGGAAGAGGGTTCCCCAAGCCCAAACCTACCAATAGAAATCTGATGATCATCAAAATGTAAAACCTTGTCCACATGAGCACTCAGTGAGAAAAGGTGACCGTGTTCACTGTACCTCAAGGGTACTGAGGGAAATAAGTTGGAAAAAAAAAAAAAAACATGCTCATGACATCATATCTCCTTTCTCCAGATTTGGTTCATATATCAGTCAGCTGCACAGACCTACCTAGTCAAAGCAGTTTTCAGTTGACCTGAGGGAATAACAAGGAATTAGAAGTCATGCACTGTATCTTTAAGAGCCAATCACTGGACATGCATTCCTAAGCTTGTCCACATGCAAACATACCTAGGTATTAATGAACTGTGCTCTCATCTATGAAAGGTTTGAAAATGACATCCTGCAAGTGTTTTTATTCTCTGTTGCCAGGGACACTGGACCCCTCAAGCCCATTTAAAAGTGAGACTGTGTGTGAAATCACTGTTTTAAAAAATACTAAGAACTAGTAGTTTTCACTGTTACTTAATAATCACTTTTAAATTTGTACATGTTGCCCAGGCGTGGTGCCTTATGCCTGTAATCCCAGCACTTTGGGAGGCCGAGGAGGGCAGATCACTTGAGACCAGGAGTTGAAGACCAGCTTGGCCAAAATGGTAAAACCCCATTTCTACTAAAAATATGGAAATTAGCCTATCCTGGTGGCACGTGCCTGTAATCCCAGCTACTCAGGAGACTGAGACACGAGAATCAGTTGAACTGGGAAGTGGACGTTGCAGTGAGCACAGATTGCGCCATTGCACGCCAGCCTTGGTAACATAGTCTCAAAAAAATAAATAAATGGTACATATGAAATTTCTCAAAAGTGTGGCCTTGGCCTGAGTATTTTTCATTCATTGTGCTGTATACCTGGGGATACTTTTCAATCCAGATAATTTGGAATTTTTCTTGTATTTTTTTTTTCTTATGTATTTTCATTCCCACGATTTTCTATTTTTCAGGAATTCCAGAAAGAGAGATGAACCTTCTGGATTTGAAGCCTTAACTTCTGGATTGATTTTCAAATATTCTTAATCTCTTTATTCTTACTTTTTATTTATTTATATTTTGTTCAGCTCTCAAGGAGATTTCCTCACCTTTGTCTTCTATTAATTTGAGGAGAGGGTTGCCATCACAGTTTTTTTTTTACTAAAAGTTTTTTCTTCTATCACTCTTTCTATACTTAAAGCACCCCTATTTTTATTTAACTAAGGCAGTGTCTTCTCTGAACTCTCAGAAGATGTCACAGTTCAGTTGAATTTTCCTTCATCTTTCATTGTTTATCTGGGGGTAATAATGGTAAGTAATAGGATTTGGGGGAGGATTCAATGTGCCAATACATCCAAAGTACTTAGAATGGGCCGGGCGCAGTGGCTCATGCCTCTAATCCCAGCACTTTGGGAGGCTGAGGCAGGCAGATCAAGAGATCAAGAGATCGAGACCATCCTGGCTGACATGGTGAAACTCCATTTCTACTTAAAATACAAAAAATTAGCTGGGCGCACGTAGTCCCAGCTACTCAGGAGGCTGAGGCGGGAGAATCGCTTGAACCTGGGAGGTGGAGGTTGCGGTGAGCCGAGATCGCGCCACTGCACTCCAGCCTGGCGACAGAGTAAGACTCCGTCTCAAAAAAAAAAAGTACTTAGAATGGTGCTATGTCAGCTATTTTTGTTTACTTCTCCAAATCCACTATGCACCCTGATTCACTCTTCTGTGTGTACTTCATCATGCGCTCTCCTGCCTGACATTTCTGGTTTGGTTTGGCCCAATGAAAATCCTCTCATGATATCAGTGAGAGGGAGAAGAGTGAGTTTAGTGTATTCATTCCCCCAGCTCCCACCCGAAGGATTGCCTTGGGCTGGTTGCATCTCTTATCATCAGGTCACAGCTTCTCTCAAGGAGTCCTTTCTGAATTCCTGTAACCCTTCTAGCCTAGTATAGTAACAACCCCACTGTCACTAGCCCCAGGATATTGTATTGTCCCTACACACTGCCCAACTTTGTATATTGTCCCTTTATTAAAACCTCCTAATTTGAACGTTATACTTGAATATGCTGCTGAGCCTCTAATAGATACTGCTTCCTGATATAGTAAACATTATATGTGTCTACTATTGTCATCATTTATGTTATTCCACCATTTGCTTTCCATTTTCATATGTTGTGGTCCAAGGATAAACAGATCTTTGGAATCATCAAAGATTGGTTTTGTGTTTCTATTTTTGGCTATCATGATGGATTGTTTTCTGGGAAGATAAACGAAAGCGTATTTCAAAAACAAAGGCAAAATACTTTTTCAGGCATACGAAAGCTGAAAGAATTCATCACCAGCAGACCTCCACTATAAGAAATGTTCAATGGACTTTCTTTGAACAGAAACAGAATGATACCCTATGGACATGTGGATCCAAATAACAGAATGAAGAGCACTAAACATGCAACTATGTTGGAAAATAGGACAGGCTTTTTTTTTTTTTTTTTTTTTTTTTTT
>NW_016811584.1:1662145-1667932 GCF_001698545.2 Rhinopithecus bieti | reverse complement strand
AAAGCTGTCCTCAGCTACCTTCACTCAACCAAAGGCCCTTAAAAGGCTCAGTGCAATAGAACCTGAGTACTTAAGGCTTGCAGGGAGAGGGCAGGATTTGTGGATTCCCACATGGAGGCCTTTCCTGTTTTCCTGGAACCTCTAATTAAAACAGCTTGCTCAGGGTTTCACTTCCTGAGACACAAGTGGTTGCTCAGCTCTGAAAATGGGAATTCAGCTGCTCCATGAGAGCTCAAGCATGTAATCAATTGTTCTGAGGAACTTGATGATGTGAAAAAAACTAATGAGGAAGTAGGGTTGTCTGGCCCTGCCATGGACAAAGTCAGGACCCCAATAATAGGTTAGAAGGGCAGATGTCATTTCCTGACCCCTTCTCTTTTTTTATTTTTTTGAGATGGAGTCTCGCTCTGTTGCCCAGGCTGGAGTACAGTGGCACGATCTCGGCTCACTGCAAGCTCTGCCTCCCGGGTTCATGCCATTCTTCTGCCTCAGCCTCCCGAGTAGCTGGGACTACAGGTCCGCCACGACGCCCGGCTAGTTTTTTGTATTTTTAGTAGAGACGGGGTTTCACTGTGTTAGCCAGGATGGTCTCAATCTCCTGACCTCGTGATCAGCCTGCCTCGTCCTCCAAAAGTGCTGGGATTACAGGTGTGAGCCACCGCGCCCGGGTGAGAGGCTTTTCTTATTATTTACTTATTTATTTTATTTATTTATTTATTTATTTCTTTTGAGACAGAGTCTCGCTCTTTCGCCCAGGCTGGAGTGCAGTGGCGCAATCTCGGCTCACTGTAAGCTCCGCCTCCCAGGTTCATGCCATTCTCCTGCCTCAGCCTCCCGAATAGCTAGGACTACAGGCACCCACCACCATGCCAGACTAATTTTTTGTATTAGAGATGGGGTTTCACCGTGTTAGGCAGGATGGTCTTGATCTCCTGAGCTCATGATCCGCCCGCCTCGGCCTCCCAAAGTGCTGGGATTACAGGCGTGAGCCACGCCCGGCCCTTATTATTTAAACCTCTTTAAAAGTAATTAGTTGTAGGTCTGGCGTGGTGGCTCATGTGGGAGGATCACTTGAGCCCAAGAGGCAGAGTTTGCAGTTAGCCAAAATCGAGCCACTGTACTGCAGCCTGGGTGACAGAGCAAGACACTGTCTTAAAAAAAAAAAAAAGGCCAGCCACAGTGACTCATGCCTGTAATCCCAGCACTTCAGGAGGCCAAGGCGGGCGGATCACCTGAGGTCAGGAGTTTTAAGACCAGCCTGGTCAACATAGTGAAACCCCGTCTCTGCTAAAAATACAAACATTAGCTGGGCGTGATGGTGCATGCCTATAGTCCCAGCTACCTGGGAGGCTGAAGCATGAAGATCTCTTGAACCTGGGAGGCGGAGGTTGCAGAGAGCCAAGACTGCACCTCCGCACTCCAGCCTGGGCAACACAGCGAGACTCCATCTCAAAAAAAAAAAAAAGTAATTAGTTATAGCCATGACGTAGTAACAGGGACCAGATTTGCCCTTGCAACTGAAATAAAAACAAAAATGAAAAAAACTATAAAGCTATAGCTTTGAAGACACTGGACATCAGGCAATGAAGGACAGTGACCCTAAGAGAAGAGATATTTAAATGAGGTGAGCCCTGCAATTGCTCCAACTTACAGTCTTGAAAGGGATTTCAGGACACAGCACAGGGAGGGTGTCCATTTGCATTGCTATAAAGGAATACCTAGCCTGGTTAATTTATGAAGAAAAGTTTATTTGACTCATGGTTCTGCAGGCTGTACATGAAGCATAGTGCTGGCCTCTGCTTCTGGTAAGGGCCTCAAGAAGCTTCCAATCATGACAGAAGGTGAAGGGGAGCCAGCGTGTTAGATGTCGAGAGAGAGTGAGAGAGCAAGAAGGAAGTTTCTGACTCTTAAACAACCAGATCTTGTGTGAACTCAGATAACTCATTACTGTCAGGACACTAACATTCATGAGGAATCTGCCCTCATGATCCAAACACCTCCCACTAGGCCCCACCTCCAACACTGGGGATTATAGTTCAACATGAGATTTGGAAGGGACAGACATCCAAAGTATATCAGAGGGGGATCCCAGGTAGAGTCCAGTGAACTTTCTGAGTGAAGTGAAGTGTTGGAACTGAGAGCTTAGGGAGACCAAGGCAGCTACAGTTTACGGAACAAAGAGGAGAGCACTCCATGGAGAGACAACCTCAGAGATCTGTAGAGAGTTCCCCTCAGGTATTAAGCAGAGTATTGAAAAGTGCATACATGTGAAGAAAATACCCAAGGCTGAGGGGAAATACCCTAAAAAAATTAGAACACACATAGTGCTTGGAATAGTGCCTATTCTTATAAACCAGACTAGAAGAATATCATAATTCACAGGACATTGGGTAAAGTACTCAGAAGGGTCTAGTTTCAGTAGTGGAGAATAATTAGTCCTAGAGTAAACACTGCTCTGGTCCAACCTAATAAATCTTAAAGACCAAATAGTATCAAATTGTTTCCAAGTAACCTAACTGCATCCTGGAGCAAAGCTCAACAATATTTATGGGAATACAAAATTATCCAGCACTGAATAGGGTAAAAATCACAGTGCCTGCCATCTAATCAAAGACTACAAGACATGCAAAGCAGGAAAATACAACCCATAGGAGAAAAACATAAAAACCAATCCAAACTGACTTATACCTAACAGAAATGTTAGAATTAGCAAACAAGGATGTTAAAACAGTTGTTACAGCTGTATTCCATATTTTTAATGTTAAGTAGAAACATGAAAGAGATGAAAAAAGACCAAAATATGATTTCTACAGATGAAAATTACATCAATGAGATGAAAAACATGGCCAGGCGCAGTGGCTCAAGCCTGTAATTCCAAGACTTTGGGAGGCCGAGGCAGGCAGATTACCTGAGGTCAGGAGTTTGAGACAAGCCTGGCCAACATTTTAGTAGTGAAACCCTGTCTCTACTAAAAATACAAAAATTAGCCGGGCATGGTGGCACACGCCTATAATCCCAGCTACTCGGAAGGCTGAGGCAGGAGAATTGCTTGAGCCTGGGAGACAGAGGTTGCAGTGAGCCAAGATCGTGCTACTGTACTCCAGCCTGGCCAATAGAGTGAGACTCTCTCAAAAACAAAACAAAACAAAAATACTGGATGGGATTAAGAGTAGTTTAGACATTGAAGAAGAAAATACTAGTGAAAAAGACAGCAATACAAATTATTGAACTTGAAACATAAAGAAAATTTTAAAATGAAAAGAGCATCAGAGAGCCATGAGATAATTTTCAGTGCCCTAATATATATATAGTTGGAATCTCTGAAGAGATGGAGAGAGGTAGAAAACAAAAATTGAAATAAAGCCAAAATTTCTCCAAACTTGATGAAAACTATAAACTCACAGATCCAAGAAGCTTAATGAACCCTCAAGCACAAGAAGCAGAAGAAAAATACAAGACATTTTATAGTCAAGTTTCTCAATACCAGTGATAAAGAGAAAAATCTTACAAAGCAGCCAGAGGAGGAAAACATGTTACATACAGAGGAACAAAGATAAGGATTACAGAAGAATTCTCATTGGAAACAAGGCAAGCAAGAAGACAGTGAGCAGTATCTTTAAATACTGAGAAATGGCCGGGCGCAGTGGTTCACGCCTGTAATCCTGAGAAGTGACAATGTGCTAGCAGCCCTCACTCTCAGCACCTCCTCGGCCTCTGTGTCCACTCTGGCAGCGCTTGAGGAGCCCTTCAGCCTGCCACTGAGCTGTGGGAGCCCCTCTCTGGACTGGCCCAGGCCAGAGCCGGCTCCCTCTGCTTGCGGGGTGGTGTGGAGGGAGAGGCTTGGGCGGGAACCAGGGCTGCAGGCAGCGCTCACAGTCCAGCACGAGTTCTGGCGGGTGCGGGCGCAGGCTCCGCACTCCGGGCGGCCAGCCGGCAAGGGGCGGCCAGCCAGCACCACCCACCCAGTGAGTGGCTTAGCACCTGGGCCAGCAACTGCAGAGGTTGCGCTGGGTCCCCCAGCACTGCTGGCCCACATGCACCTCGCTGGAATTCTCGTGGGGCCTCAGCCGCCTCCCCGCAGGGCAGGGCTTGGAACCTGCAGCCCGCCATGCCCGAGGGCCTCCTCTCCGCACCTTGGGCTCCTGCACAGCCTGAGTCTCCCTGACGAGTGCAACCCCCTGCTTCCTGATGCCCAGTCCCATCAACCGTCCAAGGGCTGAGGAGTGCAGGTGCATGGCTCAGGACTGGCGGGCAGCTCTGCCTACAGCCCCAGTGCGGGATCCACTAGGTGAAGCCAGCTGGGCTCCTGAGTCTAGTGGGGACTTGGAGAACCTTTATATCTAGCTAAGGGATCGTAAACGCACCAATCAGCACTGTGTGTCTAGCTCAGGGTTTGTAGACAGGGTTTGTAAATACACCAATCAGTACTCTGTGTCTAGCTCAAGGTTTGTAAATACACCAATCAGTACTCTGTATCTAGCTAACCAAGTGGGGACTTGGAGAAATTTCCTGTCTAGCACTCTGTGTCTAGCTCAGGGATTATAAATGAACCAATCAGCACTCTGTCAAAATGGACCAATCAGCTCTCTGTAAAATGGACCAATCAGCAGGATGTGGGTGGGGTCAGATAAGGGAATAAAAGCAGGCTGACTAGCCAGCCAGCAGCAGCCCAGTTGGTTTGGGTTTGCCACTGTGGAAGCTTTATTCTTTTGCTTTTTACAATAAATCTTGCTGTTGTTCACTCTTAGGGTCCATGCTGCCTTTAAGAGCTATAACACTTACTGCAAAGGTCTGTAGCTTCACTCCTGTCAGCAAGATCACGAACCCAGCAGAAGGAAGAAGCTCCAGACACATCTGAACCTCTGAAGGAACAAACTCTAGACATACCATCTTTAAGAACTGTAACACTCACTGTGAGGGTCCGTAGCTTCATTCTTGAGGTGAGACCAAGAACCCACCAATTCCGGACACAATCCCAGCACTTTGGTAGGCCGAGGCGAGCGGATCACAAGGTCAGGAGATGGAGACCAGCCTGGCTAAACCCCATCTCTACTAAAAATACAAAAAACTTAGCCGGACGTGGTGGCAGGCGCCTGTAGTCCCAGCTACTCTGGAGGCTGAGGCCAGGAGAATGGCATGAACCAGAAGGTGGAGCTTGCACTGAGCAGAGATAACGCCACTGCACTCCAGCCTGGGTGACAGAGTGAGACACCGTCTCAAAAAAAAAACAAACAAACAAACTGAAAGAACAATAGCTCAACCTAGAATTCTGTACACAGTGAAAATATATTTCCAAAATGAAGACAAAGACTTTCAAACATAAAAAAGCTGAATTTATGACCAAAATACTAGCATTACAAGAATACTAAACGGTGCAGTGGCTCACACCTATAATCCCAGCACTTTGGGAGGCCAAGGCGGGTGGATCACGAGGTCAGGAGTTCCAGACCAGCCTGACCAAAGAGATCAGTCTGGACAACATGGTAAAACCCCGTCTCTACTAAAAATACAAAATTAGCCAGGTGTGGGAGCGGGCACCTGTAATCCCAGCTACTCTGAAGGCTAAGGCAGGAGAATTGCTTGAACCCTGGAGGTGGACGTTGCAGTGAGCCCAGATTGCGCCACTGCACTCCAGCCTGGGTGATAGAGTGAGACACCAACAAAAAACAACAAAAAAGAAAATGATAAGAAAATTGCAAATATGAACCTTACCTTATCAGTAATTCTATTACATTTAAATGGATTAAATTTTCCAATTAAAAGATATTGCATAATAGATTTTTTTAA
>NW_016811584.1:1653947-1661870 GCF_001698545.2 Rhinopithecus bieti | reverse complement strand
TAACGTTCAAAATTAGTCAATGCAAATTACCAAAGTAAAAAAAAAATAGATGCAGAAAAATTCATTTAACAAAATTCAGCATACTGATTTAAAAAAAAATCTTTAGCAAACTAGGAATACAGGGAAATGTTTGACGCTGATAAAGGATGTCTATAACAAACTATGACTAGCCCCACATTACGGAAAAACTGAATGCTTTCCTCCTAAGATTGGAAACAAAAAAGGGATGTTCATTCTTACCACTTTTATTCAACATTGTATTGGAGATCCTAAACAGGGTATTACATAAAAATATATAAATAAAAGACATCCCAATTGTAAAAGGAAAGGTAAAACTGTCTTAATTTACAGGTAACATGATTAGGTAGAAAATTTTATGGATATACAAAAAAGCAATCAAAACTAGTAAATAAGCTTAGCAAGTTTGCAGGATACACGATAAACATATAAAAAGCCGTTATATTTCCATATGATAGCAATGACCAGTGACACATTTGAATTTGAAACAATACCATTTAGCATCAAAATATGAAAACATTTGAGAAAATATGCAAAATGTACACTGAAAATTATAAAACATTGAAGAAAAAAGTATTAACACTTAAAAGACCTAAGAGAATGGAAAGATACACCATGCTCATAGATGGAAGACTCAATATTAAGATATCAGCTCTCCCTCAAATTAATTCATAGATTTAACACAATACAAACCTAAATCTAAGTGGGCTGTTTTGTAAAGATTGACAATCTGATTCTAAACTTGGAATGGAAATCTAAGAGAACTAGAATAGCCAAAACAATTCTGAAAAAGAACAACAAAGTTGAAAGACTTATCCAAAACTCACTATAATGCTACAATAGCCAAGACAGTGTAATTCTGGTATAAAAATGGACAGTTGGGGCTGGGAGCGGTGGCTCGTGCCTGAAATCCTAGCGCTTTGGGAGGCTGAGGCAGGCAGATCACCTGAGGTCGGGAGTTCGAGACCAGCCTGACCAACATGGAGAAACTTTGTCTGTACTAAAAATACAAAATTAGCCGGGTGTGGTGGCACATGCCTGTAATCCCAGCTACTTGGGAGGCTGAGACAGGAGAATTGCTTGAACCCAGGAGACAGAGGTTGTGGTGAGCCGAGATTGTGCCATTGCACTCCAGCCTGGGCAACCAGGGCAAAACTCCGTCTCAAAAAAATAAAATAAAATAAAAGATGGAGAGTTGGCCAGGCACAGTGGTTCATGCCTGTAATCCCAGCACTTTGGAAGGCCGAGGAGGATGGATCACCTGAGGTCAGGAGTTCAAGACCAGCCTGGCCAACATGGTGAAACCCTGTCTCTACTAAAACTATAAAAATTGGCCGGGCGCGGTGGCTCAAGCCTGTAATCCCAGCACTTTGGGAGGCCGAGGCGGGCGGATCACGAGGTCAGGAGATCAAGACCATCCTGGCTAACACGGCGAAACCCCGTCTCTACTAAAAAATACAAAAAAAAAAAAACTAGCTGGGTGAGGTGGCGGGTGCCTGTAGTCCCAGCTACTCGGGAGGCTGAGGCAGGAGAATGGCGTAAACCCGGGAGGCGGAGCTTGCAGTGAGCTGAGATCTGGCCACTGCACTCCAGCCTGGGCGACAGAGTGAGACTCTGTCTCAAAAAACAAAAAAAAAAAACTATAAAAATTAGTTGGGCATGATCTGATGCACACCTATAATCCCAGCGACTCGGGAGGCTGAGGCAGGAGAATCACTTGAAACTGGGAGGTGGAGGTTTCAGTGAGCCAAAATCACACCACTGCACTCCAGCCTGGGCAACAGAGGAAGACTCAGTCTCAAAAAAAAAAAAAAAAAAAAAAAAAAAAAAAAAAAGACGCTAAAAAAAAAAAAAAAAAAAAAAAAAAAAAAAAAAAAAAGATGGACTGTCAATAGATACAAATAAGAGTCCAGAAATATAACCAAACATGTATGGTCAATTGATTTTCAACAGGGTTACAAAGTGAATTCAGTGATAAAGGATAATCCTTTCAATACATATTGTTAGAACAATTGGATATTTATATGCAACAAAACCTAATAATTTAGGCCTTTACATTACATCTTATACAAAAATAAATGGGTCATAAACATAAATGTAAAACCAAAAACTATATAACCTCTAGAGGAAATCAGGAGAAAATATTTGTGACCTTGGGTTAGGCAAAGATTTCTTAAATGGGACCCCCAAATCATAATCCATAAAAGAAAAGAATTGATAACTGAGACATCATTAAAATTAAGAACTTCTGTTCTTCAAGATATGGATTAAAACACTGAAAAGACAAGCCACAGAATGGTAGAAAATATTTGCAAATCACATCTCTGACAGAGAATCTGAATCCAGAATAAAGAAATTTCAAAATTCGGCCAGGTGTGGTGACTCACACCTGTAATCTCAGCACTTTGGGAGGCTGAGGAAAGTGGATCATTTGAGATCAGGAGTTTGAGACCAGCCTGGCCAACATGGTGAAACCCGGTCTTTACTAATAATACAAAAATTAGCGGTGCATGGTGGCAGGTGCCTATAATCCCAGCTCCACCTCCTGGTTCATGCTATTCTCCTTGCCTCAGCCTCCTGAGTAGCTGGGACTACAGGCGCGTGCCACTATGCCCGGCTAATTTTTATGTGTTTTTTTTTAACTACAATTAAAACTAAGTAAAAGTAGGCTGGGCTCGGTGGCTCACGCCTATAATCCCAGCACTTTGGGAGGCCAAGGAGGGTGAATTGCCTGACCTCAGGAGTTCACGATCAGCCTGGGCAACATGGTGAAACCCCGTCTCTACTAAAATACAAAAAATTAGCTGGTGTGTTGGTGGGCGCCTGTAAGTCCCAGTTTCTCGGGAGGCTGAGGCAGGAGAATTGCTTGAACCTGAGATGCGGGGGTTGCAGTGCGCCAAGATCATGCCATTGCACTCCAGCCTAGGCAACAAAGCGAGACTCCATCTCAGAAAATAAAATAAAAATAAATAAATAAATAATATAAACCAGGCTGGGCATGGTGACTCATGGCTATAATCCCAGTGCTTTGGGAGGCTGAGGTGGTAGGATCACTTGAAGCTAGGAGTTCTAGACCAGCCTGGGCAAAGTTATGAGATCTTATCTCTACTTAAAATAAAATTACACATTAGCTGCACATGGTAGTGCATGCCTATTAGTTTCAGCTATTCAGGATGCTGAGGTGGTAGAATCATTTGAGGTTAGGAGTTTGAGGCTGCGATGAGCTAGGATCATGCCACTGCACTCCAGCCTTGGTGACACAGCAGGGCCGTGTCTCTAAAAAAAATTAAAAACTAAAAATAAACAAAACTTCTGGTCCAGATAAGATGATATAGACTCATTCCTCCCTGTTCCTCTGCACTAAGTACAACTATAAACCCTAGAAATAATTCAAGAGGCAACCAAAGAAGAACTCTGAAGGCTAAGAATAGGAAGGCAAACTGGTTTGGGACCCTGGAAGCAGAGAAACAACACAGTGGCAGGGTATCTTACTCCCCACTCAACAGAAGACACTGACCCAGATCCAGCATTTCTTTTTTTTTTTTTTTTTTTTTTGAGATGGAGTCTCGCTCTGTCGCCCAGGCTGGAGTGCAGTGGCCAGATCTCAGCTCACTGCAAGCTCCGCCTCCCGGGTTTACGCCATTCTCCTGCCTCAGCCTCCCGAGTAGCTGGGACTAAAGGCGCCGCCACCTCGCCCGGCTGGTTTTTTGTATTTTTTAGTAGAGACAGGGTTTCACCGTATTAGCCAGGATGGTCTCAATCTCCTGAACTCGTGATCCGCCCGCCTTGGCCTCCCAAAGTGCTGGGATTACAGGCTTGAGCCACCGCGCCCGGCCCACCCAGCATTTCTTGAAGCAGCAATAGAAGACAGCCCAGGTAGGCTCATTTTCCCAGATCCAACAGGAGCCTTCCAACACCACCAGGTGAGGCCAGCACCACCAGAGATGGGGATCAGCTGGGAGCCCTGCTAACAATAAGTGCCATGGGAAATAGTTTCCTTCCCCACCGAGAGATACCAAGTTAACCAGGGGGTACCTGCAAGAGGGACCCTGCCACAAGTGGCTCAGCCCAGGAAGCCTCTTTGTTCCCGTTGGCCTGAGACTCCTCTTCCCGACCCAGAGATGGCAAGGTCCCATCACAGCAATAACCTGGCCCAGGAAGCAATCATTGGCCCCCACAAGAAAGAGTGTATTTGGGGTTGAGAGGGGCCTGCATGTAAGATTGTTTCTTAATCATTGGTTTTTAGTGATTTTAATTATGACATGCCTTGGTGAGGTTTGTATGTGTGAGAATGTTTATCCTACTTGGCATTCAATGAATTTCTTGGGTTTCTGAGTTTGTGATTTCCATAAAATTTGCAAAACTATAAGCCAATATTTATTAAAATAGTTTTTTTGTACTATCCTTCCTTAAGAGACTCCAATTATAAATATGTTAGACCACTCCATATTTTCCAGAAGTCAGTGAGGCTCTGTTCATTTGGTTAAAATATTTTAACATTTGTGTTTCATTTTAAAAATTGCCTGAGGCTTCCAAGTACTGATTTTATGTTTTAGCCAGGGTGTTCTAATTTTTTTTTTTTTTTTTTTTTTTGAGACAGGAGTCTCATTCTGTCGGGCCCCAGGGCTTGGGAGTGGCAGTGGCCAGATCTCAGGGGCTCACTGCCAAGCCTCTGCCTCCCGAATTTATGCCATTCTCCTGCCCTCAGCCTCCCGAGTAGCTGGGACTACATTAGCTGGGACTACAGGCGCCCGCCACCTCACCCTGCTAGTTTTTTGTATTTTTTAGTAGAGACGGGGTTTCACGGTGTTAGCCAGGATGGTCTTGATCTCCTGACCTCGTGATCCGCCAGTCTCGGCCTCCCAAAGTGCTGGGATTACAGGCTTGAGCCACTGTGCCCGGCCAGCAGTGTCTAATCTTAATACCTCCAGAGAAACTTCCATTTTCATTTGATAATATATTTTAATCTTTGGATATTCCATGTGTTGCTCTTTTGTAGTTTCATTTCTTTGCTCATGATATTCATATTTTCACTTAACTGTGTTTACACTGTTATAATAGTTATTTTAATATTTGTATCTGCTAGTTCCAGCATCCCTATCATTTCTGTCTGTTTTGGTGGATTGATTTTCTCTTGGTTATAAGCTAGTACTTTCTGGCTTCTTGGCGTGTTTAGTAATATTTTATTAGATGCTGGACATTGTGAGCATCTGAATTTTGTTGCTGTTGTTGTTATTTTAAGGATATTAGGCCATTTTACTTTTGTTGAGCACCTTGATAAAAAAGAAGAATATTAGTCCGGCCATGGTGGTTTATGCCTATAATTCCAGCACTTTGGGAGGCCAGGAGGATCACTTGAGCACAGGAGGTCAAGGCTGCAGTGGGCCATGATTGCACCATCATACTGCAGTGGTGTAATCACAGCTGGAAACAAGAAGAGAAGAGAAAGAAGAGAAGAGAAAGAAGAGAAAGAAAAGAAGAGAAGATCAGACTTTGTTATGGCAGGCAGGTAAGCTAATTATAGATTAGTTTGATAATTTCAAGGCCTATTTTAATTTTTGCTATGGCAAATATAGATTAGACTTTACTTGAGGATTATTCCATCTAAGCATGATCCCCCTGAATATTTGTCACATGGCTCAGTTAATTATTGAAGACTTTCCATTGGTTATTCAGGACCTTGGCTAATTGAAGTTCTCACTTCTCCTCACCCAGTTTGAACACTGAGTATTATTCAGTTTACAATTCCCAGTCTTTATTTTCTCAGCCCCATGAAGGTTTTACCTCACACATGCATGGTCAAGGGTACTTCCTATGCAGTCTTCTGAAACTCTTTTTCTACAAAGCTTCCAATTCTCTAGAATTTTGCCTGGCAACTTTCAGTTACCTTCTGCTCTCCAAATCTTAGAGAGATTGCTCAGCTTCACTTGCATTCCCCTCCCTGCATCCACAACCTGGAAATTGCCTTCAGACAAAATTCTGGTGCGGTTTTAGGGTTTACCTTCTTGTTGCCTTTCTTTTAGGGATTACGACCTACACTGCCTATTATCTGATTTCTGAATATAGTTGTTTAGAGTATTTTGGCCAGGTTTCTAGTTGTTTATGGGGGATCAGTAAGACTGGAAGCAGGAGTCTCAAAGTCATTTTTTAAATTTCCATTTTAAAATGTAACAGCTCTGTATACATACAATGGAATTTTATTCAGCCTTAAAAAGAAATCCTGACATATGATACAACATAGATGAACCTTGAGGACGTTATGCTAAGTGAAATAAGCCAATCACAAAAAGGCAAATACTATATGATTCCATTTCTATGAGCTACTTAGAGTAGTCAAATTTATAAAGACAGGAAGTAGAGTGATGGTTACCAAGTACTGTGGGGAGAGGGGAATGGGGAGCTGTCCTTTAATTGGTATAGAGTTTCAGTTTTGCAATATGAAAAGAGGATAGATTATTTGTACAACAGTGTGAATATGCTTAACACTATTGGACTGTATGCTTTTTTCTCCCATACATATTCTGCTTATGTAGACTGTACACTTAAAATGGTTGAGGCCAGGTGCAAGTGGCTCACGCCTGTAATTCCAGCACTTTGGGAGGCCAAGGTGGGCATATCACCTGAGGTCAGGAGTTTGAGACCAGCCTGGCCAACATGGTGAACGTGCCTCTATGAAAAATACAAAAATTAGCCAGCCAGAGAATCACTTGAACCCAGGAGGCAGAGGTTGCAGTGAGCCTAGATTGCACCGCTGCACTCCAGCCTGGGCGACAGAGTGAGACTCCGTCTGAAAAAAAAAAAAAAAAAAAGTCAAGATGGCAAATTTTCTGTTATGTATTTTACAATTTTTTTTAAAAAACAGCTAACAGTGTTCCAGTCATTTTACATTACACTTAATCTGTGCAACAACCTCTTAAGATGTAGGTGCAATCATTTTATTTTGTTTGTTTTGAGACATGGTCTTGCCTTATTATACAGTGTGTGGTGCAGTGATGTGATCATAGCTCACTCTAGCCTTGAACTCCTGGGCTCAAGCAATCCTCCTGCCTCAGCCTCCTGAGTAGCTAGAATTACAGGCATGCACCTCCATGCCCAGCTAATTTTAATTTTTTTGTAGAGATGGGGGTCCTGTTTTGTTGCCCAGGTTGGTCTTGAACTCCTGACCTCAAAGGAGTCTCCCCCTTTGGCCTCCCAAAGCACTAAGATTGCAGGTGTGAACCACTGCAAGTGCTGGCCTAGGTGCCATTTTTTTTTTTCCCCGAGATGGAGTTTTGCTCTGTCGCCCAGGCTGGAGTGCAGTGCTGCGATCTCAGTTCACTGCAACTTCTGCCTCACAGGTTCCAGCAATTCTCCTGCCTCAGCCTCCCAAGTAGCTGGGACTACAGGTGCCCACGACCACGCCCAGCTATTTTTTTTTATTTTTTAGCAGAGATGGGGTTTCACCATATTGGCCAGGCTGGTCTCAAACTCCTGACCTTGTGATCCACCCACCTCAGCCTCCCAAAGTGCCAGGATTACAGGTGTGAGTCACCATGCCCTGCTGGTGCAATTATTATCTCAATTTTACAGATGAGAAAACTCAAGACACATAGTTACAACATATATATGTTATAACTGTTATTATAAATACATATACACATGCTTATATAAACAACTATAAAATATGTGTGTGTGTGTATATATACACACACACATATATATACACACACACACACATATACATATATATGCATGCTTTTTTGAGCCTGAGTCTCGCTCTGTCGCCCGGGCTGGAGTGCAGTGGCCGGATCTCAGCTCACTGCAAGCTCCGCCTCCCGGGTTCACGCCATTCTCCTGCCTCAGCCTCCCGAGTAGCTGGGACTACAGGCGCCCGCCACCTCACCCGGCTAGTTTTTTGTATTTTTT
>NW_016811584.1:1647749-1653401 GCF_001698545.2 Rhinopithecus bieti | reverse complement strand
AAAAAAAAAAAAAAGTTTAAAATATCTGCATAAATTCATGAGCTTTCGCTTTTATTTTATTTTATTTTTTATTTTATTTATTTTTTTTTTGAGACGGAGTCTCGCTCTGTCGCCCAGGCTGGAGTGCAGTGGCCGGATCTCAGCTCACTGCAAGCTCCGCCTCCCAGGTTTACGCCATTCTCCTGCCTCAGCCTCCTGAGTAGCTGGGACTACAGGCGCCCGCCACCTCGCCCGGCTAGTTTTTTGTATTTTTTAGTAGAGACAGGGTTTCACCGGGTTAGCCAGGATGGTCTCGATCTTCTGACCTCGTGATCCGCCCGTCTCGGCCTCCCAAAGTGCTGGGATTACAGGCTTGAGCCACCGCGCCCGGCCTGCATGCTTTTATAAATGCGGTCTCACTATGTTGTCCAGGCAGGACTCTAACTCCTGGGCTTAGGTGATCCTCCCACCTCAGCCTCCCCAGTGGCTGGAACTACAGGCATGGGCCACCACACCTGCAGTGACAACATGTTTTTTAAAAGAATCCCATTGTACCTTGAATCATGACTCTTTGTAAAAGAGTTGGAAAACCACCAGGCAGATGACCCCACTAAGACATTGTGGCTCATCTTTATTCCCTCTTTTCATTGCCCCGGGTCCTATCCATCTAAGAGCCTTCCACAGTCTTTGAACTCTGGGAAGAATTCTGTCCTCCCTAAATATAAGTATGGTAATACTGTAATTCCACAACTACTATGAGATTGTAGTTGTGGAACTACAGAACTCTTCTGGGGAATATTTTTTAACTGTTGTTAGGTAATACAGAAAAGCTGCTAGGGTTTTGAAAACTGCTTAGTGAGGTTTTGCTGCCCTCTGCTGGAATTAAGCTGTATGCTCTTGAATGTCTGGTTTTCAACAGAAGGATTATAAAGCATTTAGTATGCAGTGTTAGAATTTCATGGAGGTGTCTCAGGCATTCTGCAAGTGTCTGGCACAATTTTTTTTTTTTTTTTTGAGACAGACTATCACGTTGTTGCCCAGTGTGGAGTGCAGTGGCAAGATCTCAGTTGACTACAACCTCCGCCTCCTGGGTTCAAGGGATTATAGGCATGCACCATGATGCCTGGCTATATTTTGTATTTTTAGTAGAGACAGGGTTTCACCATGTTGGCCAGGCTGGTCTCAAACTCCTGACCTCAGGTGATCCGCCCGCCTCGGCCTCCCAAGTCCTGGAATTACTGGTGTGAGCCACTATGCCCAGCCCAAATTTTATATTCTAAACATATTTAAACTATTTTCACAATAAAAACAACATTGTGTCTTTAAATGTTACATATCTTAGTTTGACATACCAGATATTGCCAGAATCTAGTCTTGGAATGGAAAGGGAAAACCTTCCTAAGCCAACCATTTACTCTTCTTATTTGTTCTTATATGTTTGTGTTCCATCTCTCCATTTCAAGCCCTGTGGCCTTCCACTAAACCATTTCAATAAGGAAAACACTTATAATGTTTTATAGGTGATGTGATTTTTAGCTTGAAAGTTGTTAACTATTGTAAGGTCCTCTGCATCTGAATTATGAATTGGAAGTGTTTATATCCCTTATTTGGCTTATTTTAAAACACCTGTAATTCTAGCACTTTGGGAGGCCAAGCCGGGTGAATCGCTTGAGCTCAGGAGTTCAAGATCAGCCTGGGCAACATAGTGAAACCCCATCTCTACAGAAAATACAAAAATTAGCTGGGTGCGGTGGTATGCACCTGTAGTTCCAGCTACCTGGGAGGCTGAAGTGGGAGGGTTGCTTAAGCCCAGGGGCCAGAGGTTTCAGTGAGCCTAGATCTTGCCACTGCACTCCAGCCTGAGAGACAGTGTCTCAAAAACAAAACAAAACAAAATGAAAACAAAAATAATTAAACACCTTGGTGTGGTGGCTCACGCCTGTAATCCCAGCACTTGAGAGGCGAGGCGGGCAGATCACGAGGTCAGGAGATTGAGGCCATCCTCGCCAACATGGTGAAACCCCATCTCTACTAAAAATACGAAAAAATTAGCTGGGCATGGTGGCGCATGCCTGTAATCCTGGCTACTTGGGAGGTTGAGGCAGGAGAATCGCTTGAACCTGGGAGGCAGAGGTTCAGTGAGCCAAGATCGAGCCACTGCACTCCAGCCTGGGCAACAGAGTGAGACTCCATCTCAAAACAACAACAAAAACACATAACAACAAAACACCTGGCATCATCATTTTATGGTTTATTACTTGGTCCTTTCAGAAAATTATAAATTACTAACATGTTAAAAAAAGGAATGTGGTGGGGTGTGGGGGAAAAACGACAGCATCCTTTAGTAACTATGATTACTAATACTTTAGTAAAACCCATCTCTTTACTTCTTTCCTTCTCCTATGAAATTCTCTCACACTGTAGTGCAACCTCAGTTTGTATCTAGGCTGACAATTACCAAGGATGGGGAAGTTCTAAGCCATCCTTTCCTAGATTTTTGCAACAATGTCCTCACTAGTTTTGTTGACTCCAATCCACCTAAAATCCACCTTCTATAACAAGAACCACAATGCTCACACCTATAATAAAGCACTTTAGGATGCCAAGTTGGGAGGATTGCTTGAGCCCAGGGGTTCGAGACCAGCCTGACAACACAGGTAGACCCCTGTCTCTGCAAAAAATAAGAAGATTACCTGGGTGTGGTGGCACACACCTGTGGTCTCAGCTACTTGGGGAGCTGAGGTAGGAGGATAGCTTGGGCCCTGGAATTTTAGGCTGCAGTAAGCTGTGATTGTGCCACTGCACTCCAGCCTGGGTGACAGAGTGAGACCCTAAGAAAGAAAGGAAGAAAGAAAGAAGGAAGGAAAGAAGGAAAGAAAGAAGGAAAGAAAGAAGAAAGGAAAGAAGGAAGGAAAGAAGGAAGGAAAGAAGGAAGGAAGGAAGGAAGGAAGGAAGGAAGGAAAGAAAAAGAAAGGAAAGAAAGAGAAAGAAAAAAGGAAAGAGAAAGAAATGAAAAGTTAAAAACAACAAAGAAACTCAGAATGATCTGTCTAAAATGCATGACTGATTGGGTCAGCTTCTACCTAAAATTCTTAACTTCTTATATTTTGCATCAGGATTAAATCCAAATCCCTTAACGTGGCATATGTTCTCTGATTCAGCTGGAGCCTTCAGAGGAGCCTGCCTCTCTACTTGCTGCCTCATCCTGTATACCACAACAGCCAACTGTGCTTCCCTGCTGCAGAAACCTTTTTGTTTCTCACATTGGTATCTGTTCTTTTTTCCCCTCACTGTTTCTCTACCTGGAATTCCACTCATGCCACTTCCCTTCCTCCTCATCTCTGACATTCACTGACTCAGCTAGTCTCTACAAGATAGTCTTCATCTCTTCTGCTAGTGTATTTATAAGCAGGAACTGTGTCTTATGTTTTATTCCCTGGGTCAGATATAGTTCTTTTTTTTTTTTTTTTGAGACGGAGTCTCACTCTGTCGCCCAGGCTGGAGTGCAGTGGCGCGATCTCCACTTACTGCAAGCTCCGCCTCCCGGGTTCACGCCATTCTCCCGCCTCAGCCTCCCCTGTAGCTGGGACTATAAGCGCCCGCCACCACGCCCGGCTGATTTTTTTGTATTTTTAGTAGAGACGGGGGGTTTCACCGTGTTAGCCAGGATGGTCTCGATCTCCTGACCTCGTGATCTGCCCATCTTGGCCTCCCAAAGTGCTAGGATTACAGGCGTGAGCCACCGTGCCCGGCCCGAGATATAGTTCTTAGCAAACACAAATTGTTCAAGAACTGATTGCTAAGTAATTGCAGGTGTTTACTAAGTGGATGCCAGTGATATCAATGTAGTACGCTCCAAATTATCATTGTCTCAGCATGAGGGTATGAGGCATTCTCCTGTCTTTTGAATGTCCTAGGTTATTGTAGACAGACTGTGGTTAAAGGTGCTTGAGGCATTGAGACAGAATTGTATGCTATTATGTCTTTTGTTTTTGTTTTTGTTTTTTTGAGACAGAGTTTCACTCTGTTGCCCAGGCTGGAGTGCAGTGGCGTGATCTCGGCTCACTGCAACCTCTGCCTCCCAGGTTCAACCAATTCTTCTGCCTCAGCCTCCTAGGTAGCTGGGATTACAGGCACACACCACCACTTCCAGCTAATTTTTGTATATTTAGTAGAGACAGGGATTTCACCACGTTGGTCAGGCTGGTCTCGAACTCCTGACCTTGTGATCTGCCTGACTCGGCCTCCCAAAGTGCTGGGATTACAGGCATGAGCCTCTGCGCCTGGCCTCTTACATTTAAAAGAAAGTAAAACTTGCATTTGACCCCACTTCAAACTCCTTTAGGTAAGAAATAGATGTCTTAGTCTGTTTGGGCTGCTATAACAGAGTACCATATGCTGGTGGCTTATAAACAACAAACACTTATTTCTCACAGTTCTAGAGGGTGGGAAGTTTGACATCAAGGCACCGGCAGATGCAGTGTCTGGTGAGGACCTACTCCCTCATTCATGGACAGCCATCTTTCCACTGTGTCCTCACATGGCTGAAGGGGTAAAGGGGCTCTCTGAGGTCTGTTTTATAAAGACGCTAATCCCATGCATGAGGGCTCCACCCTCATGACCTAGTTACCTCCCAAAGGTCCTACTTCTTTATCTGACAATTATCAAGGATGGTGAAGTCCTAAGAGTTTCAACATATGAATTTGGGTGGGACGTAAACATTTAGTCTGTAGCACTAGGGAAGTGGAATTTTGCTTATTATCAGGATGGGCATGGTGGCTCACACCTGGAATCCCAGCACTTTGGGAGGCCAAGGTAGGCAGATCACTTGAACCCAGGAGTTCCAGACCAGCCTAGGCAACATGGCAAAATCCCATCTCTACAAAAAATACAAATTAGCCCTGGTGGTGGTGCATGCCTGTGGTCGCAGCTACTCGGGAGGCTGAGGTGGGAGGATCACCTGAGCCTGAGACGTCAAGGCTGTAGTGAGCTGTGATCTCACCACTGCTCTCTAGCCTGGGCAAAAAAAAATTTTTTTTTAATGTGTATATATATATATATATATACATATATATATATATATACACACACACACTCACATATATATATACACACACATACTCACGTGTGTATATATATACACACACACATATGTAGTGTCTTTATACTTATTTAGTATAAGAGATTTGGAACAACTTTGACAAAATTAAATATCTTACATTGCTTATTATATTTCTAGTAAACAGAAATTCAACAAAGGGCTATAGGACCTATAATAACAGACTGATTAAGAGAGTGAAGAGTTCTTCAGCACTGAAAGAAAGCATTGGTCGGGTGCAGTGGCTCACGCCTGTAATCCCAGCACTTTGGGAGGCCAAGGCAGGTGGATCACCTGAGGTCAGGAGTTCAAGACCAGCCTGGCCAACATAGTGAAACCCTGTCTCTACTAAAAATACAAAAATCAGCTGGGCGTGGTGGCGCACACCTGTAGTCCCAGACTCGGGAAGCTGAGGCAGGAGAATCACTTGAACCCAAGAGGCGGAGGTTGCAGTGAGCTGAGATTGCGCCATAGAACTCCAGCCTGGGCGACAAGAGGGAAACTCGGTCAAAAAAAAGAAAGAAAGGAAGGAAGGAAGGAAGGAGGGAGGGAGGGAGGGAGGGAGGGAGGGAGGG
>NW_016811584.1:1610820-1647638 GCF_001698545.2 Rhinopithecus bieti | reverse complement strand
AGGGAGGGAGGGAGGGAAGGAAGGAAGGAAGGAAGGAAGGAAGGAAGGAAGGAAGGGAGAGCATTATCTGGTGAGTGTTAACTACTCAACATCTCTAACAGGAATGTGGATAAGCATCTAAAGGAATTACAGATTTATACTATTTCAATACTATTTTTATCAAGAAAATGTGTATGAATAGTATTTTATTTTTAATATGTATTTTGAGTTGTTGCTAAGTAAAGCAAAACTGATTTTTTGGACCATTATTATCATATATTCTGTCTCTAGAGCAACTCAGATTCTCAAGAGAATGGACTAATCACCAAATGGCACAAACCGCTAGTAGAATTCCTCTAGATAAGTAACTGAACACCACATTTTCTTCAGTTAGATAAATGTCTGGTGTTATGTTTCTATAATTTATGTAAATTGCAACCATAGACCTACCAATTACCCTATTTAAACTTGGCTGGTTCCCCAAAGATTTCTTAGGAAAAAACTTAAAACAATTAATTGCCTATCTTTTCAGAGCCACTGGGCCAGGGGGTAGGGGGAGGGGAGGGTACTGAAACTTGAACTCGTATTTTTTGTAAAGCTGTATTTTTGAGAATCTCTTTTAACTAGGAATGTTTTACATTAAATGAAAAAATAATTAGAAAAAAATATTTTTTTCACTTGGGAGTATTATGGGGAAGGCATTTACAGTCAAACCATTATCTAACTTTTGTTTCAAAGAGTTGAAATGGAATTTTGAGGAAAAGAATCTGGAATATTTAATGTTGCTAAGTCACTGGACTTTAGGTTTAATGTTCTTTTGAAGAGGGTTAATATTAATTAACTCTAATATAAATCATTAAAATATAAAAATCAGGAAAAGAGCCAGGCATGGTAGCTCACGCCCGTAATTCCAGCACTTTGGGAGGCCAAGGCGGGTGGGATCATCTGAGGTCGGGAGTTCGAGACCAGCCTGACCAACACAGAGAAACCCATCTCTACTAAAAATACAAAATTAGCCAGGTGTGGTGGCGCATGCCTGTAATCCTAGTTACTCTGGGGGCTGAGGCAGGAGAATCGCTTGAACCCAGGAGGTGGAGGTTGCAGGGAGCTGAGATGGCACCATTGCACTCCAGACTGGGCAACAGGAGCGAAACTCCATCTCAAAACAAACATACAAACAAGTCAGGAAAAGACACAGCTAGCACTTTTGCTACTCACGTATTCACATCATGGCTGGATATAGACATGCATAAGGTGTAGGGTCCAATGTCAATTGCTGGTGCTTTAATTGACCCAGGCCATATCCCATTGTAATATTTGCATTATCTTGCTATTATTGTATTGGTCAAATTTAGAATTTTTTCTTTTCTTTTTTTGGTGGGGGCAGGTGGAGAGAAAACAGGAAATGATTTATTCAGTTCTTTCTACACAATTAACATAAATTTAAGCACTACTTGCAAAAAAAAAAAAAAAAAAAAACAAAAAAAGAAAAAAAAAAAAAAAACAACAACAACAAAAGCACTACTTGCCTGTCAACTTCCTGTATTATATACTTGAGAAAGAATTTTCCCCAAGTTATTAGTGGAACACTATATCAACTTCCTTTAAAAAAAAAAAATAGTTTTAGGCTGGGCGTGGTGGTTCACACCTGTAAGTAAGCCCAGCACTTTGGGTGGCCGAGGTAGGAGGATCACTTGAGGCTAGGAGTTCAAGTTTGCAGTGAGTTATGATCATGCCAGCCTGGGCTACAGAGCAAGACTCTGTCTCAAAAAAGTTAAATAAATAAAAAAAATTAAAAAAAATAAAAAACCAGTTTTAAATCTTTTGGTAATTCATAAATGTCAGCACATTACCCGTCAGACATGAAAAAAAAAATGTTTCATGGATATAATTCATGCACCACACAATTCACTGACTGAAAGCATACAATTTAATTGTCTTTAAGATAATCACAGAATTATGCAACTATCACTACAATTAATTTTAGAACATTTTCATCACCTTAAAAAGAGCCTATACCCTTTAGCTTTCATCCCCAAATTCCCTCATTACCCTAGCCATAGGAAACCACTGATCTAATTTCTGTCTGTATTGATTTCCCTGTTCTGGACATTTCCTATAAACCGAATCATACCATATACAGCATTTTGTGACTGACTTCTTTTTCTTAGCACAATGTTTTCAAGGTTCATCCATGTTGCAGGATGTATCAGTTCTTCATTCCTTTTTATGGACAAATAATATTTCATTGTATGAATATAAGATATTTTGTTTATTTCTTCATATGTTGATGGACTTTTGCTAATTACTCTTAAAATCAGCATTTTGTAGCACCAAGCATATAGCAGAAGGTCATGTCAAAATTTTTTTTATTACCAGGCTTTTATGGACTGGGAGAAAATGTCCAAAATTAAGTCTGAATACCTTTCTGGTACTACGAAGCACCAAATAATAAAAACAATAACCTGAATCATGTGATTTAAAAGGGAAGCAGCTCTCAATTTAGTTATTGGTCAGCCAAAGAAATTGGATGACTTGATTACTTCTGTCTGCCCAGAAATCATCTACAAATCTGTAGGAGCTATGAGAAATGAGTGAAGAAACTTGTGTTTTTAAGGGAGTTGGTGGGAATATTCCTATTCACTCAGAAAAATTAAAGGACAAAACAAGGGAGAGAAATGATACATAGATGAATGATTAAAGTGCCCAGTGGTGTAACTTTGTAATTTTTCTTGATTTCCATTGAGAGTCTTGATTAACAAAGTAGCCATCCCAGAGGCCTACAAACAAGTAGAATTGGGGTAGTGGTAAGGGTTTGCAATTAAGTTTAGGAGGCAAATCTGAGTTCTGTTCCATCACCTATTGGTGATGTTTCCTTGAGCAAGGCAGTTAAGTTACCATTTCCTCATCTGACAAATGTAACAATGCTTTTCTGACAATGCTGGGAGGATTAAATGAGGCAATGGGTACAGAAGTATCAGAAAACAAATAGGGTCAGGATGGATCTACTTGTTTACAGCTATAACTTGGAAGCCCAGCTTAGGGCCTGGTAGCAGATTGAGAGAATAAGTGAAGCACTTGGTAAATTGCAAGGTGTTATTCACATGTTCTCTCTGTATTGTTACTTCTTTTCCTCCAATTTATTCACTGTCTTCCAAATTGAGTGCTGAGATGGATTATCTTGAAAATATGAAGTTCCAGACAACTTTCTTTTGGCCTCTTTTATCATAAAAACATAGAATCGAAGACACTTTTAATTTGAAAAAAAATTTTTTCACACATTCCACCTACGTTTGCACTTGTGTAGTGTACCACTTCCTCTTGAGCATTTTTTTTTTCTCTTTGTGAAACTTGGATTGTTGGCACCAGCCTCCTTCTTACTTACAGAACTCCACCAACCACAACGTGAAATTAGTATAAATCTAGGTCTTTGTTCAGATGACAATGGCAGTGGTGTAAATGACTCTATGACTACGTCTATACTGGCCAGTCAGCTGATAGAAGACAACCATCACTTCAAATTGTCAAATCCTATTGATTTCAACTAGTCTTGAATTTGGCAAATTGAAGCTCATCTATCTTCTCAAATGCAGTAAAAAACACCTGGAACTTGTATAAATCATGTAACAGGCATTTGAACAGATGCACTCTAATTTATATTTTGGATAAATACAGATTTCCATATAATGGATTCAGTGTGCTTAAAGCAAGATAAACCAGTAAACATTTAATGCGGATAAATCCAAATCACATTATGTGAGACATCAATTTTCCTGCCAGAGAATATCAGACAGTCACTTTATCCTCAGGAGTGAAAAACATATTTATTTATTTAGTTTTTGAGACAGAGTCTAGCTTTGTCGTCCAGGCTGGAGTGCAGTGGCGTGATCTCAGCTCACTGCAAGCTCTGCCTGTCGGGTTCACGCCATTCTCCTGCTTCAGCCTCCCAAGTAGCTGGGACTACAGGCGCCTGCCACCACACCAGGCTTTTGTTTTTTTTTTTTTTTTTGTATTTTTAGTAGAGACGGGGTTTCACCCCTGGATCTCCTGACCTCGTGATCCAAAGTGCTGAGATTACAGGCATGAGCCACAGAGCCCAGCCCAAAAACATATTTAGTAAACACCTACTGTGTTCCAGGCACTATGGTGAGCCCTGGGGATACCACGGTAAGCAAAACCCAGACATTGACCCTCAGTCCATGGAATGGTACAGAGTCTAGTGAGAGAGACAGATTTAATTAAATAGTCCCACAAATGAGGGAGTAATTACAAATTGAGGAAATTGGGAGGTAAATGGTCTGAGTCCAAAGGAGCAAAATTCTGTAAGAGCATCCAATGGGGAACCCGACCTAGAAAGGGGGTAGATTATGAAGGAAGTTCACACAAGGAAGTGAAGCTTCAGCCAAAGGAAGTGCAGGAGCTTACTGGAACTGGAGAAAAGGGTGGCACGGGGCAAAATAACATCCCTTACAGGGCAAATATCATGTGCTGAGGTCGATTGCATGGCCAGGGAGTTTGGCAAGCGTGCCAGACATAGGAAGCAACCAACGAGGAGCTTAGGGAAGTGAAGTGCAAGATGGAAAGGCAGGTAAAGGTCAGAATCAGTAAGGCTCCATGGCCCACATGAAGAATTCTTATCTTTGTCCCTGGAATAATGAGAATCCACAAAAAGTTTTGTTTTTGTTTGTTTAATGGAAGAATAACATCATACAATAAAATGCAACTCTAAGCATGCAGTTCAATGAATACTTATATGTGTATGCCCCTGTCTGTATAACTACCACCCAGATCAAAATACAAAGCATTTCCATCATTCCAGAAAGTTCCTTCATGTCCCCTTCGAGTCAATTACCTACCACCCCACCCCTACCCCACAAGGGAACCACAATTCTTTCATTACCATAGATTATTTTTGTCTGTCCTTGAACATCATGTAAATGGAATCATACAGTACGTCTTTTATTTAACATTATGTCTATGAGATTAATCCATGGCATTGCATGTAATAAAGTCTTAGAAGGATTTCACTCAGAAATGAAACAAAACTTAAGTGACAGCTCTTGACTTCTGGGTTTAGCTGAGGTTTGTGGTTACCAGAGTCAGCTGTGTTGGTGAGAGGACGCTTGCTTCTTGTTCATTGCTAACTATATTCTTATTTTCAATTGAATTTCTCCCTTTTGCTGCTTGTCCTCATTGCATGGAAGTTTTTCTTCCAGTTACTAACCATGAATCAACTTCAACACAGTTTCTTGCCAAACTAAGAGGGTCTTTCTCAGGCTTCCCTAGGACACACCCAAGAAATATTTGCTCAATGAGTAACCAGACAAGCCCTTTGGGGAAAGAGGATGACTCCTTGGAAGTCATCGATATATGGAAGGAATGACAATTTCACATTTTTAAATGCATCTGAACAGATAATGGAGTTGTAACCTTGTAATATTTTCTTCATAAAATGAATCAAACTAATTAATCTCTAAGATCCTTAAAGTTCTATGAATTAGATGCTAGTGGTACTTTTTTGTTGACTGGACTTTATTATCTTTACTACTGTCTTTTAATGGAACTGTTAAAAAAACAAAAAGCCTCCTAGCTGTGTGACCTACAAGGCTCAAGATATATGTGAGCATCAAAAATCACATCTTTTGGCCAAGCATGGTGGCTTATACCTGTAATTCTAGCACTTTGGGATGCTGAGGCAGGAGGATTGCTTGAGCCTAGGAGTTCAAGACCAGCCTGGGCAACATAGGAAGACCCCAATATCTACAAAAACTAAGAAAATTAGCCAGGTGTGGTGGTACATACCTGTAGTCCCAGCTCCTCGGAGGCTGTGGCAGGAGGACCAATGGAGCCCACGAGGTCAAGGCTGGAGTGAGCCATGACATGACAGAGTGAGACCCTGTCTCACAAAAAAAAAAAAAGAATATAGATATATATATATGTATTTTTTTAACCTGTCTTTTACATGAAAAGTATAAAAGGATATAGAGGGAAAAGTCTCTCCCATCTCTACCTTCTAGCCCCTGTTCCCTTTCCATAGGCAAACAATATTGCTAGCTACTTATGTAGCCTTCCACTAAAGTTTTATGCAAATAGATGTAAATATTTGTATATATTTAACTGTATTTTCCATTTTTTGATATAAATACTAACACACTATTCATCCTGTTCTGCACCTTGGTTTTTTTTTGTTGTTTTAGATGGAGTCTTGCTCTGTCACCCAGATTGGCGTGCAGAGGTTTGATCTTGGCTCACTGCCATCTCTGCCTCCTGGGTACAAGCAATTCTCCTGCCTCAGCCTCCCGAGTAGCTGGGATTACAGGCGTGCACCACCATGCCTGGCTAATTTTTGTATTTTAGTAGAGATGGGGTTTCACTATGTTGGCCAGGCTGGTCTTGAACTCCTGACCTTGTGATCCACCTGCCTTGGCCTCCCAAAGTGCTGGGATTACAGGTGTAAGCCACTGCACCTGGCCACTATTTTTTTTTTTTTTTTAAACACTAGTACCTTATGAGCTTCTTTATTAGAAAAATGGGAATAATGTGAGTACTTACCTCATAGCATTGTTGTGAAAATCAAATGAGTTAAAATATACAAAGCACTGGCCCGGTGCGGTGACTCACGCCTGTAATCTCAGCACTTTGGGAGGCCGAGGCGAGCAGATCACCTGAGGTCAGGAGTTCGAGACCAGCCTGGCCATCATGGTGAAACCCTGTCTCTACTAAAAATACAAAAATTAGCTGGGCCTGGTGGCATGTGCCTGTAATCCCAGCTACTCGGGAGCCCCAGGCAGGAGAATTGCTTGAACCTGGGAGGTGGAGGTTGTAGTGAGCCGAGATTGTGCCACTGCACTCCAGCCTAGGTGACAGAGCAAGACCTCTCTCAAAAAAACAAGAAAAAAAAAAAAAAAACAAAAAAAACAAAAACAAAAAAAAGAAAAAGAAAATGCCAAATGCCAGGCATATTGTAACCTCTGTATTAGTTTTCTATTACTGCATAACAACTTACCACAAACCTAGTGGCTTAGAACAAAACTGTATTAGCTCGCAGTTTCTGGAGGTCAGAAGTCCAGGCATGGCTTAGCTGGGATCTGTGCTCAGAGTCTCACAAGGTTGAAATCATGCAGCTGGACTGCATTCTCACCTGGAGACTCAACTACAAAAGGGTTTGCTCCCAAATTCCTTCAAGTTGTTGGCAGCTATAAAACTCACAGCAGCTTGTTTGTTCAAACTCAGCAACAGGAGAGAGTTTCTGCTGCTTGGAGTCTCTGACCTCAACAAATGCCTAGTCCTCCCCACCACCTTGAGATATAATTCATATATTATAAAATTCATCTTTTTAAAGTATATAGTTTAGCCAGATGTGGTGACTTACACATGTAATCCCAGCACTTTGAGAGGCCGAGGTGGGTGGATCACGTGAGGTCAGGAGTTCGAGACTAGCCTGGCCAACATGGCAAAACTTCATCTCTACCAAAAATGCAAAAATTAGCTGGGTGTGGTGGCAGGCGCCTGTAATCCAAGCTACTTGTGAGGCTGAGGCAGTAGAATCACTTGAACCCAGGAGGCAGAGGTTGCAGTTAGCCAAGATGGCACCACTGCATTCCAGTGTGGGTGACACAGTGAGACTCCATCTCAAATAAATAAATAATAAAGTATATAGTTCAATGGTTTTAAATATATCCACAGAGTTGTGAAATTACCACCATAATCCAATTCTAGAATATTTTCATCACCCCAAAAAGAAACCCTGTACTCATTAGCAGTCAGTCCCCATTCCCCATTCTCTCTGGTCCTGGTAACCACCAATCATTTTTCAGTTTCTATGGAATTTCCTATTTTGAACTTCTACATTAACAGAATCTATAACATACTGCTTTTGTGTCTGGCTTATTTCACTTAGCATAATGTTTTCAAGGTTCATTCATGTTGTAGCATGCATCAGTGCCTCATTCCTTTTTATGGCTGTATTCCACTGTATGGATATACCCTATTGATAGGTAAGTTATTTCCAATCCTTTGCTATTATAAACAACACTGTAAAGAATATCCTTGAATACATATTTAGAATGTGAATGAGTACATCTGTACCATATACATTTCTAGAAGTAGAATTGCTAGATAAAAGGTTATGCATCAGTAATATTGATAGTTACTGCTGAGTTATGCCATTTATATCCTGTCTTTTAAAGTACTGTTTGAGGAAGGGAGATGAAATGGCATAGCGGAAAATGCACTGAGTTTTGGACTTTGTTTCAAGAGAAGTTTAATATATTGTGGTTATTAAGGGCATGGGGCTTTGGAGGCACACTGTCTGTGTTAGAATCTTGGTTTTGCCACTTACACTCTAAATGACATTAAGTTAATTAACTGCTCTGCCTCAGTTTTTTTCATCTGTAAATGGAAATAGCATTAGTACCTTCTCTGGGGATTGATGAGACTACACATGTAACACTCTTAGAACAGTGTCTGGGCTGGGCGCAGTGACTTATGCCTGTAATCCCAGCACTTTGGGAGGCCGAAGCGGGTGGATCACCTGAGGTCGGCAGTTTGAGACCAGCCTGACCAACATGGTCAGAGAAACCCTGTCTCTACTAAAAATAGAAAAATTAACTGGGCATGGTGGTGGGTGCCTGTAATCCCAGCTACTTGGGAGGCTGAGGCAGGAGAATCACTTGAACCCGGGAGGCGGAGGTTGCGGTGAGCAGAGATCATGCCATTGTACTCCAGCCTGGACAACAAGAGTGAAACTCCATCTCAAAAACAAAACAAAACAAAACAAAAAAACTGTCTGACACACAGAAAGTACTCAGTAAATGTTAACTCTTCTTACTAACTTGCTATATGATCTTGGGTCATTGTCTTTTCCTATTTTTATTTTTTTACATTTCTGAGACAGAGTCTTACTCTGTCACCCAGGCTGGAGTGCAGTGGCGCAATCTTGGCTCACTGCAACCTCCACCTCCCAGGTTCAAGTGATTCTCCTGCCTTAGCCTCCTGAGTACCTGGGATTATAGGCATGTACCACCATGCCCAGCTAATTCTTTATTTATTTTTTTGAGATGGAGTCTAGCTCTGTTGCCTAGGCTGGAGTGCAGTGACACGATCTCGGCTCACTGCAACCTCTGCCTCCCGAGTTTAAGCGATTCTCCTGCCTCAGCCTCCTGAGTAGCTGGGATTACAGGTACCCGCCCCCATGCCCAGCTAATTTTGTATTTTAGTAGAGACGGGGTTTCACTGTGTTGGCCAGGCTGGTCTCGAACTCCTGACCTCGTGATCTGCCCGCCTCGGCCTCTCAAAGTGCTGGGATTACAAGCGTGAGCCACTGCCCCCGGCCTTAACTTTTGTATTTTTAGTAGAGACAGGGTTTTACCATGGTGGCCAGGCTGGTCTCAAACTCCTGACCTCAAGTCCACCTGCCTCGGCCTCCCAAACTGCTGGGATTATTATTATTGTTTTTAAAAACAGAGACAGAGTCTCACCATATTGTGAAGGCTGGTCTTGAACTCCTAGGCTCAAGTGATCCTCCAGCCTTGACTCCCAAAGTGCTGGGATGACAGGTGTCAGTCACCACACCCAGACACATTTCACTATTTTTTTTTTTTTAATAAATGTTGATTTAGAATGGGAAGCAATTTTTATCTTCACAAAATTTAAGATTCAACCTCTGTGGAGGGCTAATGATGCTGTCTAGCCTTAGTTTTAGGTACTCTTTACTAACAACCTGTGGTACTTTATGCATAGCCTAGGAGCTTCCAAGTAGAGTTGCCTTTTCTTGAGTGGATGAATGGTGGCATTAGTATGCAATTAGTTGTTTTGTTTGTTTGTTTTAATAGAGACAGGGTCTCACTGTATTGCCCGGGCTGGTCTTGAACTCCTGGGCTCAAGTGATTCTCTTGCTTCTACCTCCCAAAGTGGGATTTTGACGTGAGCCACACCTGGCTGCAATTAGTTCTTAGTTTTGAATTTGATGAAAATGAGCTTTTAGGTATACCTTCAATGAATCAACAAAAAAGTGAGTTACCAATTTGGGACTGCAATGTGAATTTCTGATCTTCTGTACTCTTTTAAATCAAGTAAAGCGCCTCCCCCAATTAAAAAAAATTTACTTAAAATAATGTAGCATTTTCCCCTCAACCTAGACCTCAGTTTTTCATTTAAACATGAATGTTTAAATGATTTTAAAATGTGTGTGTATGTTTTGAGACAAAGTCTCAGCCCAGGGTGGAGTGCAATGGTGCCATCTCAGGTCAGTGCAACCTCCGCCTCCCGGGTTCAAGTGATTATCATGCCTCAGCCTCCCGAGTAGCTGGGATTACAGGCATGTGCTACCATGCCCGGCTAATTTTTGTATTTTTAGTAGAGATGGGGTTTCACTGTTGGCCAGACTGATCTGGAACCCCTGACCTCAGGTGATCCGCCCGCCTCAGCCTCCCAAAGTGCTGGGATTACAGGCATGAGCCACTGCGCCTGGCCTAAAATGTGTTTTTAAACTATTTACTAATAATGGATTTACACTCTCTTTCGTATGATTTACTAAATTGATTCCAATAGGTTGGCAATCCATGGTTAATTTTTTTTTTAATATCAGCTGTTAAACAGTGGTAATATTTATTAGAGGACAAAGGAATCCAACTTTCATGTTGCCCTTGGGAATGCTCTTTAAGCCTGAGGCTTTATTATGATGATAATTTGGTCTGTAAACTCCTTGGGAGGTACTTTGGGATTAGAGATCTGGGTCTCAAACCTGATCCTGCTGCTTGGCGACCCTCAGCAAAGTATCAGCCCTCTGTTGCTTCGTGCATAAAATGAAAAAAAGCGCACAGCTGCTGTGAAAATTAGGTCTTAGAGAAGCAGTCAGTGCAGCGCTTAAGTACTTGGAGAGTTAAATAGACCTGGTTTCAAATCTTGGTTTTGTTACCATAATTTGTCCCATGTCTTGCAACGCTTATTTTAAATTGTGCAAAAAAGTATCTCCCTATCTGTTGCTGTGAGAATTAAATGGAGATAATGCACGTAAATCACTTGTCCAGTCAGTGTCTAGCACATAGAAAGCACTCAGTAAATACTGGCTGTACTCACGATAACCCATGATAGTTTATACTGACAAGGTAGAAATTACTATGTAAACGGCTCTTCACTATGAAGTTATTCCCTTTATGGGACAGCGACCACCTGCTGTATATTTTTTAATGTAACCGCAAGTTTATTTTTTCTTTAATATACATTTACTATAGGAAAACGTGGAGGGGGGGTGCGACCAAAGAAAAATGGTAAAAGTTAACAGCCTCCTCCTCTCAAACTCCCCAGAACCAAATCCTGTTAACACTAGGTTGTTAAGTCCCATCAGAGGATCTCAGGTTAAAGTGCTTGCTGGCGCTGTGACACTGGGTCACACCCTTTGAGATAAAGAGAAGGCCGGGTGCGAGTCAACTATCATAAAGATACAAGATTCGGTGAGAACAGCAGGTCGCAGAGGCCGGACGCTTTTAGGCTATTATCGCGTAGCCCATTCTCTTATCTCCTCTCCAGGTCTTTGTACACATGCAAATAGTTCATAAAGCAGAGATCGTCCCGCATCCATGCGCTGAAGCCCGTTTGGGCCGAGATAACTCGTACACTGAGGAAAGGTCTTGCCCACAAATGGGCCACCCCTGCGCTCCGGGGACAAGGCCAAGCCTGTCTCCCTCGCCTGCAGCGCGGCGGGGGATCCCCGGGAACCCGAGGATCGCCAGCGCGGCATCGCCGGGAACCCGAGAATCGCCAGGGGCCCACTCATTCCGCAGGCCACGGCTGCGGCGTCGAGGCCCTCGCCGGGCGTGGCAGTCGCCCCTTTTGGCGGGCTCGGGCGCCTCGAAACTCCGCCCCCCGGCGCGGTATATCCGCACTCGCGGAGGCGGGTGCCGCACTCCTATTGGTAGAGTGGCCCGCGGTGGCCCCGCCCCCTCCCGGCCCCGACGCGCGCACGTTGAGTGGCGGGGGAAGGCAGAAGAACTGCCCGAGCGAGGAGCGGCTCCGAGGGCCGGGCAGCACAGTTGGGGTGCCCGCTTCGGGGCCCCCAAGAGGCTGCCGGGTCGGAGTGCACCCTGAGACCACGGGGGGAAGGGGGTGGGTGGGCTGAGAGCAGTTCGGCGGCGAGGTTGGCCCGCTGCCCCTTCCCCCCACACCCGTCGACCTTGTGGGCAGAAGCTTCCCAGAGCTCCTTACGCCGGCGCGATGGCGACTGCTGTGGAGACGGAGGTCTCTCAGCCGACGGATGCGAGCTGTGAAAGTGGCGGCGGCGGAGACGACGAGATGAAGCAGGCGCTTCCGGAGCTTGAGTCCTCCCCACAAAATGGCGGCGGCGGCGGCCTCAACATCGCCGAGCCCGGCAGCGGCGCTGGGCCTGAGGAGACCGCGGGGGCCGAGGCCGCCCAGAGCTTCAGCCACGAGCAGCCTCAGGACTCCTCTGAGGCGGGCGCGGCCGCCCTGCTCAAAGGCCCCGAAGAGCCCGAAAGGCCTCTTAGGAGGAGTTTTCAGATCCCCAGGAAGAGCAGAGAAAAGAAAGGTGGTGCCTCTCCTTCTTCTCAACCCCCTCTCTCTCTCCCCTCCATCTTTTCATTAGAGCCTTTCTATCTTCTCTTCCCACACCCATCTGAGATACGTAAACACGCATGCAGAGCCGGCCGCTTCTCCCCTCACCGCCACGGCCGCCCAGCTGCCGCGCTTGGTGCGAGAGAAAGCGGTGGAACCACGCTCCCCTGCTGCCCCTCCCCGCGGAAGTTGGAAGTAGCTCAGGTTTGAAGCTTGTCCGTAAGGCTGCAGCTCCCAGAGAGGAAAGATGGTGCTCGGCGCCCCTCCCTCCCAGCCCCCGAAGGCAGAGAAGCTGTTGTGTCCTCCTAAGGATGCTTCTGAGAAGTCTCGCTATGGAAATAGCCGGTGGCCATGGATTCTGGGGCTTTCTCCAAGGCCATTGCCAATGTTCTGAGGACCACGAGTGCTTCTCCCCGTGGAAATTCTTCAGCTCTGTGTGTCTACTTGAAATGTGCTTGATGTCAGCGTCCTCCCTTATTTAGAAATCTCTATTAGTAGATGTGATCCATGCACACTGCTATTTTCCATCACACTTCATTTCCATTTAGATTTTTCCCCCTTGTTTTTGAAGCGTTAAATAGGTCTCTCTCTCTTTAAATTTGAATTTAGTATTTTTTTTTATATTTGAAAAGAATGGCAAGGTAGGTTCTTGGCCCAGTAATTTCCCAATGGAAAAAGATTAATGAGAAGTTACCTTGTCCTCAAGAGTCACCAAGTTGGTCTTCTAGATGGTAGAACTTCAGATTAAAAAAAGTCCAGACTTAGTTTTTGGAACCCATATGGAAACAGTTACATTAATTACTTGTGCCTTTAACAAATCTTAATGCCATATTGTTAATATGGAGTCAGAATTCCTAATGGAGATAAAAATCAGTATTGTTTTTTGTTATTGGGGTATAATTTTTTTAACTATCCAGTAAATTTTGGATATTCTGGATTTAGACAACTTCCTTTTTGCCCTACTCTGTGGTTAGGTTTTCATTATTTACTTTGGAAAATAATAGGATTTGTTTTTTTCCCGTATGGAAAGCTTTTCCATTTATTTGATTATAGAATCTTGGCTGTAGCGTTACACTGATTTTCCATAAGCATCCCCAGTTCCATTTGCACTACTGGAATTGTTTGAGCCTTTTATTGGAAAAGTACAAATAAAGTTCATTTCTGTTTGGATGGCAAAGCCAAGAAAATACTTGGTGTGAGAAACCATGTTGACAAAGATGAAGTTAACCTGTGGAAGTTAGCATGAGGAATGTTTCTAGAAATATCTTTTGAGTTAATGTAGTTTAGGGTTCAGAAAGATACTTGTAAAGGTCAAGACTGTCGGTTCTTTTGGTGTATTTAGTTAAGATTTGAGATGTATGATTATAGTCTATATGAGAAAAGTTCCCAGTGTAATCAGTTGGTAGAGAATAGGTTGGAAGTACGTTCAAATGGGCGCTGGTTATGAGGTAGGAGGGGGAACTATTTTTTTCTTCACAGTTTGAGAAAAGTCGGTTGGAGTCTATTTTTTTAAGGTTTAAGTGCCTACGAATATGGACAAACCACGATAAATTTTTTTTTACTGTTAGGACCAGAAAAAGGACCAGAAAATTGGCCTAGAAACTCTTAAAATTTAGTTTGAAATGTGGGAAGGCAGTAGGAACTGGAAAGGCACTGTTTGTGTGTTTTTTAAATAAATAAAACCCAGAGATTGTTGTAAAATAGACTTCAGTTGAACACACTAAAAGTAGAAATAATTGAGGGATTAGGAAATATAAACCTTGGTGTTGTCCCCAATAGTCTTGTACCTCTTGGGTAAAACTTGTATTTTCCATTTTTACTTGAGAGACAGAAGTTGTGAGGAAAATATATCGCAGTGGGCTTTTTCATGATTAGTGAAAATGAGCAATTTTTAACTTGAGTAATTATTTATACCCTGAACACCAGCTGTTCAAATAGTAAAATAGCTAAAATAGCGATTTAAATACAACTTTAAAAAATTAAGCAGCTATTTTACCACCGTGAATTTTATCTTGTTCAAGCTGAGAGAAGTTAGTAGTTGGTGATAGAATTCAATACATAAATTCAACTTTATTTAAAAAAAAATTCATCATAAACAGTACAGGTGCTGCTAGTTTTACTCTTCATACTCTTCATCCCAACGCCATCTCTTGGAAGGCTCTAAAGGTAAAGATAACACTTTGTGTAGGATTTGGCTAGGTATTACTAGTTGTGGTCATCTGAGTCTTTTTATCAAGAATGTTAGATGGTTTTCAGTAGGTATGTCTGCTTGAACTTTTCAGTATCAAAGGTTCTGTTGCATTCATGTTTTAATATGGCAGACTTTTTCTTGTGACTGCTTTTCCAGTGAAATTTAAGATTAGTACTTAAACATTTTAATAACTTAAAGGTCATTACTGTGGAAGTATAACTTGTTGACTCAAAGTTCTTTCTTTGGTCTTGCCAATAGTATGACATCCAAAATAACTGCCATTGTAATTGAGTAATAATATTGGCAAACACTTGTATAGTGCCTAATAAGTTGTGGGGATTGTTCTAAGCAATTTACATACATTGACAAAATCTCAACAGTGTTTTGTGGTAGGTACTATTCCCATTTTACAGATGAGACTAAAGTACTGAGAAGTTAGGTAACTTGCCCCAGATCACACAACTAATAAGTGGTGGAGCTGGAATTTGAAGATAGGTGTAGAGTACTTTTACTACTATAAAAAAGAAAAATCTTGCTACCCAGATTGAATAATCTAAGGTTTTAAGTTAGCTGCTTTTGATCTGACCTGTTAGTAACAAAACTGTTTTATCCCCTATTAAATATAGAACTACTTAGTATGTTTTCGTCCTTGGGGAATTTTGACATTCAGAGATTATGTTCACTATCAACATTTGATTGGTACTGACAGATTAAGTGCCTCTTTGACTGGAAAGGTATACATTTTACTGTTTTTGATGTATGTTATTTATTGGCTGAGGCATGATTCTTATATTTAACCAAATTGTAGAATTGCATTTTGTTGGTAGTCACTATCGCCGCCTTTAAATCTAGTAAGTCCTAAAAAGTAAAATTGGTAATTGCATTTGATGTAATTTTCCCTCCAAAGTTTTGAGAAATGGAGTAGTGATGATTGACTATCTGGAAAATGTTTATTGGTTAATGTTTTTGTAGGGTCCAGGGGAGTCTCAAAAATTAATTGCTCTCATGCACTAAGTTTCCATACTGGTTTAGTCCAGAAGTAATGGCTAATTCTCCTAACCTCCATCTTCCCACACAAAATTTACACTTGCGTTTTGGAAGCCATTGGAGCCAAGTCTCATTCTTAAGGAAATTTCCGTGGTATTTCATTAGTTGTATATGGATGAGTGGGTTCTGAGAACAATAGGTCTCTCCATACATAATAGCAAAGTAACCGAGGTAAAATTTACTTTGACCTATCCTCAGTGCAAAAAACATTGTTTCGTATTTGTACTCTCTTGATTCCTGCCAGCATATTCATTTCTAATTGTACGCTATGTTCAGCGTTGTTGATTTAGAGATGAAGTACCCACTCCTAAAGTATTGTCTGTGGTAATTTTTTTAGACTGAAGAAAAGTGATTTTAAAAAAAGACCTTACTGTGAAGAAGAAATGGATGGAGTGGTTGTATTATAATCATTAATAGACATCAGCTATGAATTCAGAGAAAATATCAGATCCCTAGCCTCTTCTTGCTATTTCGTCATCTTCCATGAATTAGTTACTTTAAATCAGACAATTGTTTATTTATACTTCATACTACCCATTTGTATTTTTTTTTATTTTTTTTATTTTTATTTTTTTGGAGGCAGAGCCTCTGTCGTCCAGGCTGGCATGCAGTGTTGCAATCCTGGCTCACTGCAGCCTCCGCCTCCTAGGTTCAAAGGATTCTCCTTCCTCCTCCTCCTCTGAGTAGCTTGGTTACAGGCGTGCGCCACCATGCCCAGCTAATTTTTGTATTCTTTTTAGAGACGGGATTTCGTCATGTTGGCCAGGCTGGTCTCGAACTCCTGACCTGAAGTGATCCACCCTTCTTGGCCTCCCAAAGTGCCGGGATTACAGGCGTGAGCCACCATGCCCAGCCCCATTTGTATGTTTTGATAGCAATGGTCCATCTTTTAAGTTCAGCTTTTTAAAATTTATGTACATATGATAATTTTTGCGATTCATATACATAATACAAAAAGGTCTGCCTTAACACCAAATTGGTAAAACTAATTGATGAAGATGTTCTTTTGATTAAGGAACAAAGCTGTTTGATGACCTAAATTATATATCTATGCTGACTGCCTTTATAAATATAACCTTTAATTTATATAACCTTTTATTTATATAAATATAACCTTTAAATCTTGAGTGTGGGTCAGGCATGGTGGATCATGTCTGTAATCCCAGCACTTTGAGAAGCCAAGGTGGGCAAATCACGAGGTCAGGAGTTTGAGACCAGCCTGGCCAACTTGGTAAAACCCCATCTCTCCTAAAAATACAAAAAATTGGCTGGGCCTGGTGGCGGGCTCCTGAAATCCCAGCTACTCGAGAGGCCGAGGCAGGAGAATCACTTGAACCCAGAAGGTGAAGGTTGCAGTGAGCTGAGATCGCGCCACTGCACTCTAGCCCGGGCAACAGTGCGGGACTCCATCTCAAAAAAAAAAAAAAAATTTGAGTATGTTTTATATGATGCTACTAATAAAAAATGTTTGATGATAGTATGGCTAAGAGTCAGGAAATTTGAATTCCAGTTCACATTCTATGTTACTGTTAGTTTCCTCATTTAAATTATAAATGTCCAAGTGCCCTTCTAAATCTGTGCTCTTCAGTCTCGTAAAATACATCTGTAATTAGCTTGTCAATAGGGAAACCTGGTATGATCAGTAATCAACTCAGCTGTTTTTCTGACAGGCATTTAATGGAAATCCATTAAATAAGCAAAATTACACATTTCTTAATGTGTGAAAGAACCTCTATTGCTACTGCTGTTAACCTTTATAAAACAAAGGGCGTTACGACTCTTGGCCCTGTTATCTCTAGAGGAAGATTAAAATCAGAAAAAATTAAGAGATTTGAGAGAGGATATGAGGGTAGAAAGAGCAGTATTAGAACCAAATTCTTTGTTCTTTTATAGCCAACTTCCTATGCCTAAGTGTTCTATATGATTTATGGTCTATAAAATGAGGAAACAGTCATTTTTCCAGCTCTTGACATGATTGGATATTGTACGTCTAATATCACACGCACGCACGTCGTATATTTCAGGATACAAGATAGGGAGCCTGATCACTTGAATTTGAATCCCAGCAGCTTGATCCATTCGTTAATCTGGTAACCTTGGGCCAAGTCAAAGGCTACTTGTCTCAGTTTCAATTGAGAAATGGGCATGTTGAACTTCATAGCATAGTTTTGATGATTGAGATGATACATGTAAAGCTCTTAGTACAGTATTGAAGGTGGTACTTAACCACTAATAGACAGTAACTGTCATAATCTAGAGAACAGTATGTTGAATACTGAGTTCCCTGAGTGAAATGGATGGTTCATATATATAATGCTTTCCCTGTTTGGATGGACACAGGGTTGTTTATTATTACTACCTCAAATAGTGACCCATAGTTGAGATTTTTGACGTATTTTCTTTAAAAGAAGTGACAAGACACATTGATCAAGATACATGTAGTGTTAAATCACCTCTGAGGACATAAAATAGACTACCAGAGAATATACATTCAGAACATGAACTTAATAAATTTTCTGAACTGCTGTTACCAGCAAGTTGACTTGAAATCCTTAAAAATAGTTGCAGGGTAATTTTATTATTTTAGAAATTATCACCAGAAAAAATGAGAAATTATAACCGGCCTAACTAAGCCACTGAGGCATTTACAAAACAAAATTATTAGGATACAGATATTTATTGTTAGAGCTAAAATGCCTTTTTATTTGCATTTTAAGAATGTTTTCCTGTCAGCTGTCATTTTAGTACATTGGACATGACTCTTGGACATTGCTTTAGAGTGAACTGGAAATGTTAATTACTTTGAGAATAATTTGGATGTGAACTTTTATGCAGATTTATGATTTGACTAATTTTTTTACTTATGATTAGATTAATGGTATAAATTGTATTGGGTAGCTTAACTAATGAAAATTTATGTAGACAATAAAATTTCATAGAAATTGGCAGCCATGTGATATCTTTTTTTGTGTAAATTTTAGATATCCGAAGTCATTTTGTTTAGAAACAAAATCGTGTAAATTTAACCCAGCTTTTACAATCATGCTTGGCCCACTTTAGATGTGAAAGCTATAAAGACCTCCATATGCTGCGTTCCTTGCCAAGTTTTTCAGTTTAATTGGGGAGAGTCATCACAAAGATAAGATGTTTTTTGTCCTACATTCCGTAACACAGGTTTGAATGAAGACAATGTATGCCTCCTACCCTCTTCTGAGCTTTCATTTGTGTTTTATATGTTACTGAATTGTTGAATTTGTGAATGAGTCTTAATTTTAAATAACAGTCATTTAGTAGTAGAATATATTGTTACCATTTTTAAAATGACAAAATTTCTCATTTTCTTCACTTCAATATTTTTAGGGCTAGCACTCACAGGTCTAGCTACTGGAATACAGGAAAGATGAGTAATGAGCAAGGCAGATACAGTTCCCGCTCTCATGGAGCTTGCAGTCAATAGGTTACTGAACATATTCGTCTGCTACAAGTTTGATTATAGTACACTTTGTGTTGAGTAGTCTTGTTCTATTTGAGTACTTGTTTGAGCTTACTCCTGTTTATTAGTTGCATTACTATAACTGTGTTGTCTATTTTTTTAGTGTACAGTTCCAAGATAGTGGTAACCATTTGTTTGTACCCATTGTGCCATTGAAAACTATGTTTTTACAGTCACTTCTGTAATGTAGACATGGTTGGTAAATGAATGGATGAATGGCTCTGTCATTTGACATGTCCTTTAAAGTCTAATAATCATGTATAGAAAAGACAAAAGTTCGCTGCATCTGTCACCTTTAGGAGTATGTAAAAGTGGAACATTATGTTTTCAGTAGTGACCTGTTTTGACTATGACATTTGTTGACCCTTATTAAATAGTGTCTTGAAAGAAGTTAAGGTAATAGAGAATAACGTAGTTTCTATGAGTAGTTCTCTCTGCAGTAAAAAGTGGTTCCTTTTTGATTTGGGGAAATATATATATGTATAGACTTTAAGGTGCATTAGTAAATTAAAGTATTTTGTGCATAAGATGGAAATTCGAGGTTAATAGACTAGTAATTCTCAAGAACTAATTGGATATTTGACTTAAATATTTTAAAAAGTGGGGGCCGGGCGCAGTGGCTCACGCCCGTAATCCCACAATTTAGGACGGCTGAGGCAGGTGGATTACCTGAGGTCAGGAGTTTGAGACCAGCCTGGCCAACATGGTGAAACCGCATATCTACTAAAAATCTAAAAATTAGCTGGGCGTGGTAGCAGGTGTCTCTAATCCCAGCTACCTGGGAGGCTGAGGCAGGAGAATCACTTGAACCTGGGAGGCACGGAGGTTGCAATGAACCGAGATCGCGCCACTGCACTCCAGCCTGGGTGACGAGCAAAACTCCATCTGAAAAAAAAAAAAAAAAAATTCAGTAGGATGTAGAATGGTTGGGGATGTGGAGAATAAAAACTTAATGTCCTGGCCAGGCGCGGTGGCTCATTCCTATAATCCCAGCACTTTGGGAGGCTGAGGCAGTCGGATCACGAGGTCAGGAGATTGAGACCATTCTGGCTAACATCGTGAGACCCCCGTCTCTACTAAAAATACAAAAAAAAAAAAAAAAAAAGCCGGGCGTGGTGGCAGGTGCCTGTAGTCCCAGCTACTCGGGAGGCTGAGGCAGGAGAATGGTGTGAACTCGGGGTGGAGTTTACAGTGAGCTGATACTGCACCACAGCGCTCCAGCCTGGGTGACAGAGCAAGACTCCATCTCAAAAACAAAAAAATAACCTTAATATCCTACTATGTGTTGGATGCTATGTTTAGAGCTTTTTCCACGTGTTGTCTTATGTATGGCGTGTGGCATATAGTGGTTATTAGGGTTGCTGGAGTTTGCTGTTTTACATATGAGAGAGCTGAGCTATGTAAGTAATTTATTTACCGGCATCTTATTCCAAGCCAGTAATGCTGGGTTTGGTATTTGTGTCCAGGTTTGACTCCAAAGCCTGACATGTTTTCATTTTACTAAGTTGTCATAATAAATGTTCTACTACTTTTTATGGTTTATACAAGAAGCCACGTGAGTGCAGCATTTTATTTTTTATTTTTATTTTTGAGACCGGGTCTTGCTCTGTCTCCCAGGCTGGAGTGTGGTGGCATGAACATGGCTCACTGCATCCTTGAACTCCTGCGCTCAAAGGATCCTCCTGCCTCAGCCTCCTAAGTAGCTGGGAGTACAGGCATGCATCACCATGCCTGCTAATTTTTTTTCTTTTTTTTTTTAATGGTTTGTGGAGACAGCGTCTCACTATGTTGCCCAGGCTGCTCTCGAACTCCTGAGCTCAAGCAGTCTTGGTGCCTTGGCCTCCCAAAGAGCTGGAATTACAATCATGAGCCACCAAGCCTTTTTTTTGTTTGTTTTTTAAAGACCAGTGTGTCAGTAATAGCACATATTTTGTTACTTCACATAATGTCTTAAATGTTTTTATGCTCTCATATATGGTGTAGGTATTTAGTTTGCTGAAATACACAACCTGAGACATACTTCAGTGTAACATAAAATAGGAGCTGAGACAAGTTAAGTATAAACACAGGTTCTTATAAGAGTCTTTAAGCAATTTAGGTTACCTGATGTAGCATGCCTAAGGTTGGCAAAATGCAACTTCCTTGTCTGTGTATGTAATGCCATATCCTCATTGTTGAAGGAACTGGCATATGTAGGCAACTAGTTTTACATTTTTTTCAATGAGTTAGTAAGTATCTCTTTTGCATATCACAAAGTAAGATAGCCTTCATGCCTTTTTTCGTGTTTAAGGTTACAATGGCCCACAAAAATATAAGAAGCTATATTTAAGATGGAGTAATGTTAAACATTTTAAATGTTTGCTTTTTTTTATTTTAGCACTTTTCCAGCCATTAACTCCAGGCTCTCGAGAATTTGAAGATGTTGTAAATATTCTCCATTCTTCTTACCTTGAACCAACCTCAGTAACAAATTTTAACTACAGACGTGCTTGCTTGATACACAATGAGCTTTTGGAAAAGGAGGTATGTTTTAAATTACACTTACTGTAAGATTGTTTCCAGAACCAGTTAACAGCCTGGGGAAAAAATTTTCTCTAGAAATACTAAAATTTTTAGGAAAACCAAATTACAAAGGGAAAACAAGTTGTTGTTGTTGTTGTTGTTGTTGTTGTTGTTTTTTGAGATGGAGTTTCGCTCTTGTTGCCCAGGCTCGAGTGCAGTGGTGCGATCTCCGCTTACTGCAACCACCGCCTCCCCGGTTCAAGCAATTCTGCCTTGGCCTCCAGAGTAGCTGGGATTACAGGCATGTGCCACCATGCCTGCCTAATTGGGAAAACAAGTTTTAAATGATATCTCTTTTTCCCACCAAATGTTGCTGTGGCATTACATTTATCTGCTATGTTAAAATTGTTATTAATAGCAATTGTATAAAATAACTTTTTAACTGAAAAAAGTATAGCGATGGCTTACTAGCTAATGGTTTAATTGTAAATTCAACTGAGCATTGTGGCTCATGCCTGTAATCCTAGCACTTTGGGAGGCTCAGGCGGACAGGTTGCTTGAGGCCAGGAGTTTGAGACCAGCCTGGCCAATGTGGCGAAACCTGACTCTATAATAATTAGCTAGGCATGGTGGCACATGCCTGTAATCCAGCTTCTTGGGAGGCTGAGGCACAAGAATTGCTTGAACCCATGAGGTTGCAGTGAGCTGAGATTGTGCCACTGCACTCAGGCTTGGGTGATAGAACAAGAACTCTGTCTCAGATAAATAAGTAAATAAATAAACTGAATTCGTAGGGCTTTTTGCTCTTTGAGTATTGTACATGTTAATTAAATGCCTAAATTGGAAGGTAGTTAATGAAATCAAATATGTGGGTGTATTTGTTTTTAGGACGTGCTTAATTTTTTCCACAATTATTGCCTGGTGGCTATATGATGATTTTATCATTAGTGGATATTCTTAGTGAAAAAGTTCTATCAAAGAAGAACAGTGAAGCATGTTAGACAGTGAACTTAAGTTTCCTGTACAAATTAGAATATTTGAGTTTTGATTTAGGAAAAGCCGGCATGTGTAGATGTTTCAAAATATTTGATGCATAGTGTTTTCTGATGGGCCTGAAATATGAATTTTTTATTTTTGCAAGTTGGTTAACCAAGTGATACCAGGATTTAATTTTGAAAGGTTCCCTAAAGGGCACTAGTGTTACTGAATCCCAGAGAAAATTAAAATCTTAGTAGTTTGAATTGATGTGGCTTCATGGTATGATAGCGATTATTTGTTAATTTTATATGAAAATTTAGTCTGAAGATTCATTAGTTACGTTATTGAAGAGCAGTAATAGCCTGAATATAAAATGTTAGATATTTTATATTTTAAATGTATATCTGTTTTATAGATAGGAAAGCCAGCAGTTTAGGATAACTTATAGTTCCGACTACTTAGATGAAGTCATTCTTCTATCCTGTAAATATTTATGGAGCACATCTTATGTGCTTGTCATTGAGAATACAGTTACAGAGAAAAGAAGCATTTTTCTTGTCCTAGTTGAGTTTATAGTCTGGTCATTCAGCAGATTTATTAAACCACCTATTGGATGCAGTGTACCATGTTAAGTAAATGGGAGATACAAAGATAACTAAAGCGTTAATTTATAATCTGTGGGAAAGTTGTAATGTGGTAAAATTATAAGAGAAATTAGGCCGGGCGCGGTGGCTCATGCCTGTAATCCCAGCGATTTGGGAGGCCGAGGCAGGCGGATCACAAGGTCAGGAGATCGAGACCATCCTGGCTAACATGGTGAAACCCTGTCTCTACTGAAAAAAAAACAAGACATTAGCCGGTTGTAGTGGTGGGTGCCTGTAGTCCAAGCTACTCGGGAGGCTGAGGCAGGAGAATGGCGTGAACCTGGGAGGCGGAGCTTGCAGTGAGCTGAGATTGGCCACTGTACCTCCAGCCTGGGCAGCAGAGCGAGACTCCATCTCAAAAAAAAAAAAAAATTATAAGAGACATTTAAAGATTGATGAGCATTAGATGTTTATTTGACTATATTAATATATATAAGGAGCCAGTTAAAATAGGGGAAAACTGAAGGACAGCGAGTATAGAGATAGAGATTATTTTTCTATTTTGGTAGGTATGAGATTTCTTGGGAAAAAAAACTTGTAGCTTGAAAAACATAATCACATGCTAAGGCGTTGTTACAGATTTAATTCCATTTAGTTTACAGAAAAGCGAAGAGAACTGAAGTTTGATGGTCGTTTAGATAAGGAACTTTCAGAATCCTATGCATTTCTGATGGTCGATCGATACCAGGTGAGTTAATGCATTTTATAAAAAACAATTCGAGGATGTTTCCATTGTAAATTACTAATTTTGTGATTATTCAACAATATACTTGACAGTTATAGACTTTTTTTTGAAATATAAGTGGAATGCATGATTTAAGGGGGCAAAATGTTTATTGTTTGTAATTTGTTTTTCAAATGTACTCAGTTTTTTCTCTGACCAGTCCTATTTTCTTACCCTAGAATGTGCTTGATAATAATACTTTTCTCTTTATTTTTTTTTCTGAGATGGAGTCTTGCTCTGTCACCCAGCCTGGAGTACAGTGGCATGATCTTGGCTCACTGTAACTTCTGTCTCCTGAGTTCAAGCGATTCTCCTGCCTCAGCCTCCCAAGTAGCTGGGGTTACAGACATACCCCCCAACGCCTGGCTAATTTTTGTATTTTTAGTAGAGATAGGGTATCACCATGTTGGCCAGGCTGCTCTTGAACTCCTGACCTCGTGATCCACCCACCTCGGCCTCCCAAAGTGCTGGGATTACAGGTGTGAGCCACCACCCCCGGCCTTTTCTCTTAAGAAGATTATCTTCTATATTGTTGATTGTATGTGAGATTATCTTCTATTCTTCTATATTGTTGATTATGTGTGCCTGGAACCATTTTCCTTTTTTTTTTTTTTTTTTTTGAGATGGAGTCTCACTCTGACGCTCAGGCTGAAGTGAAATGGTGTGATCTCGGCTCACTGCAGCCTCCTTCTCCCAGGTACAAGTGACTCTTGTGCCTCAACCTCCCGAGTAGCTGGGATTACAGGATGCGCCACTGCACCCGGCTTACTTTTTTTGTGTGGTTTTAGTAGAGTTGGGGTTTCCCCATGTTGGCCAGGCTGGTCTTGAACTCCTGACCTCAAGTGATCTGCCTGCCTTGGCCTCCCAAAGTGCTGGTATTACAGGTGTGAGCCACCATGCCTGGTCTGTTTTTTCCCCTTTTAATTGAAGGTATTTAGGTGGAATAATATTTTGCTGTTTCTAATTCTCTTTGAAAAGTAATGGTTATGTATATTGAGTGGCAGGAGTTAAGAGTATCTGTCACCTCTGGCATAAAGAAAAATGATTGAAAACTAGCCAGGCATGGTGGCACGCATTTGTAGGCCTAGTTACTCAGGAGGTTGAGGTGGGAGAATCACTTGAGCCAAGGAGTTCAAGGTCATGCCACTGCACTCCAGCCTAGGGGGCAGAGGGAGACCCTGTCTCTAAAAAAATTAAAGAAAAATGGATTCTAGATATGTTTACTTTGAGAAGCGTAAGTCAGTTTTACATTAATATTTATGAAGTGGCAAATATATAAGTTTTCTGTGATTTAGAATGATATGTAGTTTAGAAGCTTTGTTTTTATTTAAAACAAGTTTATAAAATTATTTTTTCATGTTTTAAATGATTGCAAGATGAAGTAATTTTTTTTTAATTTAGGTTCAAAGCATATGTGAAAAAGGATTACATGTGGGTCAGTCCAAAATAACAATTCTTGGCAGTCCTTCCATGGGTAATCTTTTTTTCTTTTTAAATATAAATATCTACTATTAAGTTGGTGTCTAAAAATATATTATCTCATGTAATTTCACTGCAGTTGTTATTAAATTCATGCTTTATTATGTTTCCAGAAAAAGAGACTACTCATAGGTTCTGAAATGTAAGATCAGTTTTATCTTTTGTTTCTGACTTTCTGCACACTTCAAATTGATCAAGGATAGCTTTTTAAAAGTGTCTTTAGTCCTAGTGATTTTGAAAAATATAATCAGTTTCCTTAATTTTTCCCACTTTTCTAGGTGTCTATCTTTCTAGGTATGCTGATTTATTACAAGCAAATCCTTTGGACACAGGGGCAATGGGTGATGTTGTTATTTTTAAAATAATGAAGGTAATTTAAACTTACACATTTCATAGATGAAAAACTACACTTGATTTGGATTTTAATTTTAGATGATGCTAAGTCTTTAGAAGATTGTTTAAAAGGTCATGCTTGCTAGTGTTTGGTAGTTAAAGATTCTTTTGAAAATGTTTTATTTACCATCTTTTTTGTGTGTGTATTGTTTTTTGTTTTTTGAGACGGAGTCTCGCTCTGTCGCCCAGGCTGGATGGAGTGCAGTGGCACCATCATGGCTTACTGCAAGCTCCGCCTCCCGGGTTCACGCCATTCTCCTGCCTCAGCCTCCCGCGTAGCTGGGACTACAGGTGCCCACCACCACACCTGGCTAATTTTTTGTATTTTCAGTAGAGACGGGGTTTCACTGTGTTTGCCAGGATGGTCTCGATCTCCTGACATTGTGATCCACCTGCCTTGGCCTCCCAAAGTGCTGGGATTACAGGCATGAGACACTGTGCCCGGACTGTTTGCCATCTTTGATCTAAGCTAACCATTCTTAAGAGTTTGTTTTCCTTTCCAAAGAAAGGAATGTAGAGAGTAATATGTTGGTAATATAATTTATGTTAGTGAAGAGTATTGTGAATGGAGTTTATATTTACTTGTTATTAAACAAGTTCAAATGATTTTTTTTTTAGTGATTAACTTTTTCTTACTGCTTCAAATTTGGTAAAAGTGTTCTGTGAGATATTATTTTATTTATTTTTTGGAGAATGAGTCTCACTCTGTCACCCAGGCTGGAGTACAGTGGCACAATCCCGGCTCACTGCAACCTCTGCCTCCCAGGTTCAAGCAGTTCTGCCTGCCATAGCCTTCTGAGTACCTGGGATTACAGGTGTGCACCACCATGCGCTGCTAATTTTTGTATTTTTAGTAGAGACAGAGTTTCGTCGTGTTGGCCAGGCTAGTCTTAAACTCCTGACTCCAGGTGATCCGCCTGCCTTGGCGCCCACCTGTTCTGTGAGATATTGAAGGGAAAAAATGGTTGGTATAGTTGATCTATATTCAAAGAAGTATTTCATAATATTAATGTTATATAGTCAACAATTAGGTTGAGGTAGACACTTAAAAGGTTTTCTCTATTTTAGGGTAAAATAAAGAGTATATATGACCCCATGGGTGTAAAAAGTTTGGAATCTATGTTAAATAAAAGTGCTTTGGACCCCACACCAAAGCATGAATGTCACATGTCGAAGAATGCCAATCGAATTACATCGCTTTTGGCTTACAGAGCCTATGAGCTTACTCAGGTAGGTGCCAGGATCTGTTGTAATTTTATGACCGCATATCTGTTTGTTAACAAATCCTTTAAAATGTCTCCCTTTCAGTTCTCTCTGTCCCCACACCAGTCTAGACTCTGGTTTCTGCATATCACTTCCAGATTCCAGTGTCTGTTGCTGCTGTTTGTTCAGTGTTTTCTGAGATGTCTCAGAAACATACAGTGGCTCTTCAAGGTTACAGGGTAATATTTATAGACTGCCTAGTCTAGCTCTTCCTGCTGGTAGACTGTGGCCTGGTTTTTGTATAATCATTGCCCTCAACACATCTTATTTCGTTTTGAAACCTTGGCATTTCCTGGCCTAGAAAGGTCTCCTGCCTAATACGATATTACTCATCTTTCAAGGTAAAGTTGAAATCCCTTGAAATGTCTTAAATCATAACATTTCGTACTATTGATTTGATAGATATTTTCTATCTTTATTAACATTTTAAAGATGCAAACCTAGACTTATTTTTAAAGCCTTATTCAAGTATAATTGACATACAATAAACCACACATAAATAAAAGTAACATTTGATGAACTTGAGTGTTAAGTTTTTATATGCGGTTTGACTATAAAGCAATGGTTTTTTGTTTTTGTGTTTGTTTAAATAGAGATGGGGGTCTCACTGTTTTGCCCAGACTGGTCTAGAACTCCTGGGCTCAAGTGATCTTCCCACTTCGGCCTCCCTATTCTTGTTTTTTTATTTTAGTATTTTGTTATTTTATTTTGAGATGGAGTCTCGCTCTGTTGTCCAGTCTGGAGTGTGGTGGCGTGATCTTGGCTTACTGCAACCTCCGCCCCCAAGGTTCAAGTGATTCGCCTGCCTCAGCCTCCCGAGTAGCTGGGATTATAGGCACCTGCCACCTCACCTAGCTAATTTCTTGTATTTTTTTAGTAGAGACAGGGTTTCACCGTGTTGGCCGGGCTGGTCTCAAACTCCTGAGCTCAGGTGATCCCGCCTGCCTCAGCCTCCCAAAGTGTCGGGATTATAGGCGTGAACCACCACACCTGTTCTTTTTAACATTAAAAAAATGTCTATAACCAAATGGACTGTTTGTGAAAAGTAGTAATGTTAACTTGGAAATGTTCTTTCTTTAATTATGTAAAATAAAATTTTAAGAACTATTGGTGTGGGCTTTCAGCAAAAATTATATTCACCAAAGTCATTTGGAACTGACTCATTTGATTACCTTCTGGACAGTAGCAGTATTAGTAGGTGTGAAGTATACATGTAAGATAGTTACTGGCTTTTCTAGAAGGACTTGCAAACTGGCCTTATGTTTTTAAAAAACTCCAGGCATTTTTAGAACAATAACAACATTATTGAAATCAATAGTTTCCCAGGGGAATGGACTTTGAAGGACAATACTACTGTGTTCATAAACTCAGGCATTCTTAAAGTGAAAATCACTAGTCTGCAAGTTACAAAACTGTACTATATTGAATGTGGTGAAGAGGTGAAGGGGAAAGGCTGATGCATAATGAGAAGAGGGTCAGCTACCTTTGTCACCTATGTTCGTATTCTTTTCCATATCTCCTTTGCTATTTTATTTGCAATTGGAGCCCAGGTGTGTTTTTCTTTTGAAATAGCAAAACCATAGTTTGGTTTAGTTGAGATTGTGTTCTTAGTATTTTGCTTTTTGTATTAGATTGGCTATTCTGAGCTGACCTGCAAGCTTAGGCTCTGTTTATAATATTTTTATTAGGAAACTCCCGGTGGTCAACTCTTCAGAAGTAAACTTTTGGAATACTTAGTAATACTCTGGGATCTTACACACTTAGATGCAGAATATTTTATATCACAAAATGAATAAAAAGTACTAATTATTTTAGTTAAATTGGCAAGCAGAGCTTAAAGACATTTTTTGTCAGAGGTGCATATATGGTTTTCTGTTTCTCAGAAATCAGGCAGATAAATATAAGGTTTCACCTTGCCTTTTTAAAGAAGTTAATTTTGCATTTTCTTATTTTTAGTATTATTTTTATGAGTATGGCTTTGATGAGCTAAGGCGAAGACCAAGACACGTTTGTCCATATGCAGTTGTGTCTTTTACTTACAAAGATGATATACAAACTCCGAAGTTTGTACCTTCATCAAGGTAAGACTTAGGAGTTTTAGACATCATCCACAGTGATACTCTACTACAGATCCTGCACTGCTGAGTTAGGAGGACCATTTTGTTTCTTTCCCATTTTTTTTTTTTTTAACTTCCCTTGAAGTTAGTTGGAGACTGAAGTGTTTACGATGACTTTTAAATGGTCAGTGTGAAGAACAGTTAGTTTACCATGTGGAAATAAATACAAGCTAAAATTTAAACCTCATCTGGTTAATCTCTTCCTTAGAAATGAAGGTTTGTGTAGTTGAGTAAGTGGCAGGTTTTTTTTGTTTGTTTGTTTGAGACAGAGTCTCACTCTGTCCGCCAGGCTGGAGTGCAGTGGCACGATCTGGCTCACTGCAAGCTCCGCCTCCCAGGTTCACGCCATTCTGCCTCAGCCTCCCGAGTAGCTGGGACTACCGGCGCACACCATCATGCCTGGCTAATTTTTTTATATTTTTAGTAGAGACAGGGTTTCACCGTGTTAGCCAGAATGGTCTCCATCTCCTGACCTTGTGATCCACACACCTTGGCCTCCCAAAGTGCTGGGATTACAGGTGTGAGCCACCATGCCTGGCCAGTAAGTGGCAGTTTTAAAAAGTGAGATTTTGACTGGGCGCAGTGGCTCACGCCTGTAATCCCAGCACTTTGGGAGGCCGAGGTGGGTGGCTCACCTGAGGTCAGGAGTTCAAGAACAGCCTGTCCCCAACATGGTGAAACCCTGTCTCTACTAAAACTACGAAAAAACGTAGCCGGATATGGTGGCGCGCACCTGTAGTCCTAGCTACTTGGGAAGCTGAGGCAAGAGAATTGCTTGAACCTGGGCGGCGGAGGTTGGTAGTGAGCCGAGATCGCACCACTGCGCTACAGCCTGGGCGACAGAGTGAGACTCTGTCTGTATTTTTTTTTAAAAAAGTGAGATTTTGTGTGTTAGCACTCTTGGAAATGGGGAGCTTCTACAAAGGATGCTCATACCTCACCACAAACCAATCAAATATTTAATGGGCAGTCAAGGCATTGATAGTTTTTAAAAACTTCCAGGTGATTCTGATTTTCAGCCAGTATTGAGGACCATTGGTTTCTTTTTTTTTCTCTTTAGAGACAAAGTCTTGCTCTTTTGCCCAGGCTGGAGTGAGTAAAGTGGTGCGATCATAGCTTGCTGCAGCCTCAAACTGTTGCGTGCAAGCCATCTTCCCAAGTAGCCGGAACTACAGGCGTGCACCATCACGTCTGGTTTATTTTTAATTTTTGTGGAAATGGGTCTTGCTGTGTTGCCCAGGCTGGTCTCAAACTCCTAGCCTCAAGCAGTTCCCCTGCCTTGGTATTCCAAAGCACCGGGATTATAGGCATGAGCTGCCACACCTGGCCTGATGATTTCTTTTTTTTTTTTGGTTTTCTGTTCTTGTGTTATTGAATATTTCTTATAAGCTCTAGGATAAGGTGACCAAATAGGAAGCAGTTACCATTTTTTCCCCATGTGGTGATTCTAAAAATGTTTTAGCCAAATGGAGTAAGTAAATTTATAGGGATGTAGGTGAGATGGTCAGATGTCTGCTCATTTTTACTTTGGGTGTCTATACATATTTGAAGTCATGTGTGATATCTATTAATTAATTTAGAAATACTACTGTTTTAAAACCATATATCATGAAACATATATGTACATTTTTGAGGTTGACCTCTTTGTCAGTTTTCCAGATCAAATTATCTTCTCTCCCATTTACGGTCCTTTTTTCATGTAGGTGAATAATCCTTGGAAACCATATGTAGCCACGGGTACCAATTGACATAGTATCAAGACAGTTGTGGCTTTCATTTTTTGTGGCTCTAAATTTATGATCACTATAATATATACATCACTGTAGTGTTTTTCATAAGTAGTTTTTAAAAGACATCTAGCACTTACAATTATGAGGTCATGCCCCCAGGAATAATGACTATTAATTTCTTTGCCTCCTCTTTGATTCCATCTCTTGACCTCTATATCATTTCAAAGGAGCATTGATTGAACATCCATCCTTGTACCTTGAATATTCCATGAATGCTCCTGCTTCAGGGCCTCTGCATTTGCTGTTCTCTCTTTCCCCAGTAAGCTGCATAATTCATTCTGCATTTCTTCAGGTATCTCCTTATCATTGAGGTTTCTGTGTTTTTTTTTTTTTTTTTTTTTTTTTTTTTTTTTTTAATCTCTATACTCTTAATGTCTCTTTTTATAGCACTTAAAACCATCATGATCTGTTACATAACATTGTTTTCTGTCTTCCTCATTAGATTTATGTACGTTGGAACTTTGTTTAATACTATTACCTAGAACTGTGCCTGATAAATAATAAGAGTTTAGTACATATTTATTGAATGATGAATTAATGTATTTATGTATTGAGGCTGTGTCTTCTAATGTTGTCACCAAAATAATTGACAAGAGACTTTGGTGGATGCTGTTCTCTCTTGATTAATATTTTTGGAAAAAACAGCTCCTTTAAATTTGGGTAAATGTGGTAAAATGAGCAAAGTAAGTACTTCCGTTTTCTCTAAGTAGACTTGGATTTACTAGATTTTGTAATGAGTAATTTCTTTGTTCTTCCTACCTGGAGGAAGGACTTAACTGTAGTATGCCATTAAAAATTGCACTTATATCAAAGTCTTATATATTAATTTTATGATTATACTAATGAGTAATGTTTTCTTTCCTTTTAAAAAATTTGTAGATCTAACAGCTTTAATGCAGATAGAAACATAGGTAAGAGATTTATGTTTCTTTAGTTTTATAAATGGAAAGAATAAGTATATATAGCAAAAGATTAAGTGCTTTGTATTATTTTTATGATGAATGAAAATCTGCAAAGTATGAAAAAAGTTGTAATGTAGCATCAGCATTTGGTTGTCCAAGCATAAGATCTCCCTTTGAAAATTTGCTGCTTGTGAATAGACAAAGGTTTTAAGCACTTCAATTGAAAAGATATAAAAAATAAAACAGGTTTCATAACTCTAGCTTTTTAAAAGTATTAAATTCACCAAAGGTACAGGATTTAGAAGAGAAGTAGAGAAGATTGAAAGTAGTATTGATGTTAAACTATTTTAAAGTTTCTTCTTTTTTTTTTTCCTGAGATGGAGTCTTACTCTGGCCTAGGCTGGAGTGTGGTGGCATGATCTTGGCTCACTGCAACCTCTGCTTCCTGGGTTCAAGTGACTCTCCAGCCTCAGCCTCCTCCTGAGTAGCTAGGATTACAGCCGCCATCACACCCGCCTAATTTTTTGTATTTTTAGTAGAGATGGGGTTTCACCATGTTGGCCAGGCTGGTCTCGAACTCCTGACCTTAAATGATCCACCCGCCTTGGCCTCTCAAAGCGCTGGGGTTACAGGTGTGAGCCACCGTGCCTAGCCTATTTTAAAGTTGCTTTATAATGAAAAGACAATGAGTAGAAGATACAGGACATTGTAGGCATTCATATAATCAACCAGATCTAATACAGTGTCCCTTTGGAGGAAATAAGAAATGAATAATTGTCTTTGCTCCACAGCTTTTCTGATAATGACATTTAGACAGATACATTTGTTATTCTTTGCAACTGGAATGATTTTGCCAGGGGATACATACCTGAAACAAAAATCCTTATATTTGAACTCTTAGTAAATAGAAGTGTAGAAGTATCGCTTCTTTTTTTTTAATTTTTCCTCCTACTTAAACCTTGTTTCAGATATTTTCCCTCATTTCTAATAAATGTGCACTCCTCTGGGCTGCCAAGTGACTAAGCTGTGTCATTATATTCTTTTTATTTAGATAAATATAACTATACCTTGTGGAAAGGACAGCTTTTAAATAAAGGAAAACTTTTGTGTTATATTTCTCTGAGGTCAGCCACTCGTGCGTTTTTGCCTATCAAACTGTAAGTATAAGTAAAGAGCAGTTCGTGGTTGCTAATTTTATCACTTTCTTGAGCCTTTTCCTTATTTCTTTTCATACTTAAATTTTATTTTGCTTCATAAGAACTTCTATATAAATGTTGGTTTGTTTTTTAAAAGGTTGATTTGAAATTAGGTCATTTGGCAATATGAGTCCTCTCCCTCTCTGTCTTGATTTGAGGATAGGCTACTCAGTACATTTACGGCATAAAATTTTTTCTTTATCTTTTTTTTTTTTTTTTGAGGTGGGGTTTCGCTCTTGTCTCAATCTGGAGTGCAGTGGCGCAATATCAGCTCACTGCAACCTTCGCTTCCTGGGTTCAAGTGATTCTCCCATCTCAGCCTCCTGAATAGCTGGGATTACAGGCTCCTGCCACCATGCCCAGCTAATTATTATTATTATTATTATTATTTTGTATTTTTAGTAGAGATGGGGCTTTGCCATGTTAGCCAGGCTGGTCTAAACTCCTGACCTCAGGTGATCCTCCCTCCTCGGCCTCACAAAGTGTTGGGATTACAGGTGTAAGCTACCGCACCCGGCCTAAAACTTTTTCTTAGTGATTTAAATCTGAAATAGAATTTTTTAGTTTTATCCTAAGTAGTAGATATATATTTTTTATTTAGCATTTTGAATATAGTAGACTTAAAAGTTACCCATTCTTTGTTGGGAAGAGCTTTGATTTGGTGAGTTGAAATATACAGGCTGTTTTCAGTCCTATGCAGCATATGTTGGTATAGAAAGGTCTAAAATCTTTTGCTTCCGTCATTGTGAGCCTTCATAAACGTGTGAAGATTAACAGTTTATACTTCCGTTGTCCTTAATAAAATGACAGCCTTTTAGTTTCTGGCTTAAGGATGGAAGGTTGGAAATACTGCCTGGCTAGCTATCTACCCATGTATATATCTGGACTTCCAGTATCAAATCCCCTTTAGTGCTGGGCATAGTTTCTCACTCCTGTAATCCCAACACTTTGGGAGGCTGAGGTGGGAGGATCACTTGAGACCGGGAATTTGAGACCAGCCTGAGCAACGTAGGGAGACCTTGTCTCTACAAAAAGACCCCCCAAAAAAAAAACAAAATTACCCTTGTGTGGTGGCACATGCCTGTAGTCCCAGCTACTTTCCAGAGGTTGAGGTGGGAGGATCACTTGATCCTAGGAGGTTGAAGCTGCAGTGAGCTGTGATCGTACTACTGCAGTCCAGCCTAGGTGACAGAGTGAGACTGTCACAAAACAAAAGATCTTTAGAATAAGGTGAGATGTTAGTAGATACGCTTTTCCATTTTCCATCAAGTATACTTCTTTGTGTATGTGTTAAGATTGCTAGAGTTGAAAATATGTATAAGGCAAACATGCTTTTTAAATTTTCTTTCAGACCTGAGAAGTTAGATGTTGAAACAGTTATGAGTATTGATCATCTGAAACAGAAAATCCCTCCAGCATTGTTTTATAAGGAAACATACTTAGGTCCAAATGAAGGTAAGGTAATTTAATTTTATTGAAATGCATTAGAAGCAGACTTGATTTGGATATTTACTATGTATTTTTCTTATGTCAGTTTTGAAGAATGGAATGTATTGCAGCCTTTATGAAGTGGTAGAAAAGACAAGAATTGGAAGTAACATGGAGAGTTTACTACAAAACTAGACAGAGAAAACTTGTGAGTGAAAGGTTTTTTGATGTTTCTCATTCTTTCTTACAAATATGCATATTCATGTATGATCATATTAGTGTTTCAGTTTATTTTTTGCCTCTGAAAGTACCATGAGGTGTCTGTCTGTTGTTACTGTTTAATTAACAGTGTTTTACTGTGGCTTCTGGTATTCTTTTCTTTGGGGCATGGTATCAGAGCTTATGTAAACCAGTCTTTCCCATGGAATATCTTTTTTTTTTGAGACGGAGTCTCGCTGTCTCACCAGGCTGGAGTACATGGAGTGATCTCAGCTCACTGTAATCTCTGCCTTCCTGGGTTCAAGCAATTTTCCTGCCTCAGTCTCCCGAGTAGCTGGGATTACAGGTGCACGCCACCACACCCAGCTAATTTTTGTATTTTTAGTACAGATGGGGTTCCACCGTGTTGTCCAGGATAGTCTCAATCTCCTGACCTCGTGATCTGCCCGCCTTAGCCTCCCAAAGTGCTGGAATTACAGGCGTGAGCCACCGTGCCCAGCCCCCATGGAATGTCTACTTTGTGATTAAGAATGTGATTATCAGGCCGGGCGTGGTGGCTCATGCCTGTAATCCCACAACTTTGGGAGGCTGAGGCGGGCAGATCACGAGATCAGGCGATCGAGACCATCCTGAACAACATTGCGAAACCCTGTGTCTACTAAAAATACAAAATTATCTCGGTGTGGTGTAGTCTCAGCTACTTGGGAGGCTGAGGCAGGAGAATCACTTGAACCTAGGTGGCAACGGTTGTGGTGAGCCGAGATTGCCGCCATTGCACTCCAGCCTGGGCGAGTGAAACTCCATCTCAAGAAGAAGGAATGTGATCATCACCATATATTTTTTGAGTATCATTTTCTTACACAGGGTATATAATATAGTTCAGTAAAGAAAGAGACAGAGTTTCTGTTTTCTCCTATATCATAGAGTGATAGAGTTATTCAGATAGCTGTGGTTTGTTCCAGTAGAGACAGTGGCATATTTGAAAATCCAAGAAAAACAAACATGGTGAGATTGAAGAGATAAACGAACACTAGAGTAGTCGGGGGAAAGTAGTAGGGACCTGTGTCATACAGCATCATTCAGGCAGTGTTCAAGTGTTTGGAAATTTGGATTTGATCCTAAGAGCAGCAGATTTTGAAGGGTTTTCAAGGGTGTGCATTGAAACTTTGAAAGTGTATGCAACATAAGATCTGTTTTGAATAATTATACGTTAGTTACTCTGTAGAGAACAAATTGGAGAGGGGAGAGATGAGGTAGAAGCTATTAGATTAGAGGGTGATGGTGGGTTGGATGAGAAAGGTAATGATATGAAAAGAGACTGATTTATGGGATATTTTTGAGGTAGGGTCCAATTTAATACTGAACTGTATCTAGTTTGAGTAGAGGGATTGGGTCAAACATCAGACTGTGATGGGTTGAGCAGTGAGTGGAAAATGAATGTGATGCCAGTATGTGTGGTTTAGCTGAAGGCGAGGAGGTGGTTGTAGAGAAGGGAAGTGGCTGTTACAAGGTTTCTTTTTGTCTTGCTAAATGTTGGTCGAAAGTTCCAGGAAAGAGGGATACAACTTTTTTGCACAGATGTGCCATTTAATATAAGTTTTAGGGCAGTTGACTTTTTACTTCTCACTTTGTTGAGCCTCAGTTTCCAGGTAGTCGAATGGCAGTCAAATATCTTTGAGTTTCAGAACCTGCAGCTTCATGTTTAATGGCTATGTCGAGTTTAATTATTTTCATGTATATGTGCTTAATCAGTCTCTTGTTTATAGATGGGATAGATTGCACATAAAACTTACAGGCAGAGTTATAAAACTCTTACGAGTCTGACTTACAGGCTAGAAACCTGTCAGTTAAATGTCCTAGAATGAAAACACACACACACACACACACACACACACACACTCTC
>NW_016811584.1:1584749-1606395 GCF_001698545.2 Rhinopithecus bieti | reverse complement strand
GTTCCAGAGTCTGCCTCTGTCACCCAGACTGGAGTGCAGTGGTGCAATCTCAGCTGACTGCAACCTCCACCTTCCGGGTTCAAGCGATTCTCCTGCCTCAGCTTCTTGAATAGCTGGGATTAGAGGCATGCGCCATGGCACCCAGCTAATTTTTGTATTTTTAGTAGAGATAGGGTTTTATGTTGCCCAGGCTGGTCTCAAACTCCTGACCTCAAGTGATCCACCCGCCTCGGCCTCCCAAAGTGTTGGGTGAGCCACCGTGCCCGGCCCTTTCTTCTTACTTTCTCACTGCATGTGAACATAATTTTGTGTTCATATTACATCGCTTGTTTTCCTCTGAAAGCCTGACTACAGTGCAAGCATTCCTCGTGATCAAAATCTATTCAGATCCCGAGTTCAGAAAATGAAAGTTGAGATAGTAGGTTTGGATATGGAGAGATACTGAGTTGTTCAAATCTATTTGGTTCTTGTGTTTCAGAGAGTGAGTATTGAGAATTTGGACAATGAGGGGTTTATCAGAAAATTACAATATCTTTTCAGTTACCGATAGTGAGGATCAGGATAGAAAAGATGGCATTTCATTCCTCACGTGACCAAGTATTACATTATGTTCATGGAATACTGGGTCTTTTCCAGAATCAAGAAGTAAAGTAAAATCCTAGATCTTAAAGGTTACTAGATTCCACAAGGATACACTCCCAGAATCTAATGTACCTAGGAATTTTGCGTAGCTGTCCCTTTTCCAGCAGGCCTCACTGGGATTATTCCAGCTATAGCTGCTTTATTCATAGTTCTCTTGATAATGAGCAGTGCATTGAGGAATACTGATATTTTAAATTTTGTCCAAGATATACACACAAGGTTTTCTGAATCGGAAGCAGATTTTGTGAATACCCCACAGTGAGTAAAAATGTATTGGCCCTCCTTTGCCCTAGTCCTTGACTCCCTAGAGCATGCAGGCCTAAGCCACTTGTCCTGAGTAGCTGCATACTTCATAGGTAAGAGATGGGGACAAATACTTTCTCTTTGCTTATAAAGGGGAAGAGACAGCTATTCCCTCCTATGCTGAATGTGTCTCTTTGAAATGTTATGAATATTAACGCCAACTCTTTGGTATATAAATAAAATCTCTTCAGGAGCCATTTTTTTAGCCCTCTTGGACCAAGAGATATTTCCAAATTCCTGGGAACTCATTCCGTATTGAAATGTAAATACCTAGGGAGATCTCCATAGTCTTCTTGGCACCTCTGGACTTAACCTAGGAACCTCTCTTTGCTGAAATCTCTTACTCTATTCCCACTTGATGCTTTCAGGGAGATAAAATAAGTTTTATTATTGGGGAGCAGAGCAATTAACTAGATAAATGGCTGCAGATCTAAATCTTAAGGTATGTGAAGAGTAAAATATTTGGGGGGATATGAAATTACACATTCCCTTATCTTTATATCATATACATTTTTGTATATTAGAAGACTAGGACTTTTTGCAGTAGTGCTTAGAAATCGAGGGAAGTTTTTTCACCCAGGGAGATGATAAACGAAGTAAGATTATATTGACTTTTTTTTTTGGGATGGAGCCTCGCTGTGTCGCCGCACTGGAGTGCAGTGGTGTGATCTCGGCCCACTGCACTCTCCGCTTCCTGAGTTCAAATCATTCCCCTGCCTCAGACTCTAGAGTAACTGGGATTACAGGCGCCCGCCACCATGCTCGGCTAATTTTTGTATTCTTAGTAGAGACGGGGTTTCACCACGTAGGCCCGGCTGGTCTTGACCTTGTGATCTGCCTACCTTGGCCTTCAAAAGTGTTGGTATTACAGGCATAAGCCACCACCGTGCCTGGCCATCTTGCCCTTTCTTTAGTGTATTTTTTATTTTTGTTGGAGTTTCGCTTTTGTTGCCCAAGGTCCGATCTCAGCTCACTGCAACCTCCGCCTCCTGAGTTCAAGCAATTCTTCTGCCTCAGCCTCCTGAGTAGCTGGGATTACAGGCATGCGCCACCACACCTGGCTAATGGTGTATTTTTAGTAGAGATGGGACTTTCTCTATGTTGGTCAGGCTGGTCTCAGACTCCTGACCTCATGTTCTGCCCACCTCGGCCTCTCGAAGTGCTGGGATTACAGGTTTGAGCCACTGCACCCGGCCTAGTGTATTCTTTTAATAGAGTTTTAGAATTTTCTGGATACGAGTCTTGCTCATTTTTTGTTAGATTTATCCCCAGCTGTCTTACATTTTTTGATGCTTTTGTAAATAGTATTTTCTTTCTTCTTTTTGCGGGGCGGGGGGGGCGGTACAGAGTCTCACTCTGTCACCCAGGCTGGAATGCAGTGGTGTGATCTCAGCTCACTGCAACCTCTGCCTCCCGGGTTCAAGGAATTGTTCTGCCTCAGCCTCCCAAGTACCTGGGACTACAGGTGTGCACCATCATACCTGGCTAATTTTTTTTGTATTTTTTGTAGAGATGGGGTTTTGCCATTTTGGCCAGGCTGGTCTCGAACTCTTGACCTCCAGTGATCTGCCTGCCTCAATCTCCCAAAGTGCTGGGATTACAGGTGTGAGCCACCACGCCTGGCCTGTGAATAATACTTTCCATGTTAGTACATTTTCTGTTTCTTGTATACATAGAAATATAATTGATATTTACATATTGATTTAATGCAGATCAATGTGAAATTTGAATAACGTGTTCATTTTTATACATTTTTGGGGGTTTCTATATAGAATTCATTATCTGGAAGGTAGACTTGTTTTATTTTATTCCTTTCATCTTCATAGCAGTCCCCCATTATCCTTGGTTTTGCTTCCTGTAGTTTCAGTTACCTGTGGTCAGCTGTTGTCTGAAAATACTATATGGAAAGTTCCAGAAATAATTCATAAGTTTTAAATTAGTTTTCAGTAGTAGCCTAATGCTGCATCACAATGTCTGTGTCATCAGCCTCACTTCCATCTCATCACATAGGCATTTCATCATATCACGTCATCATAAGAAGGGTGAGTACAGTACAATAAGATTTTGAGAGAGAGACCACATTATGTAATTCTTATTGTATATTGTTACAGTTACTCTATTTTTTTGGTGGGGGGACAGTATCTCATTCTTTTGCTCAGGCTGGAGTACAGTGGTGTGATATGATCATAGCTACTGCAGCCTTGAGCTCCTAGTCTTAAGTGATTCTCCCACCTCAGCCTCCCGGGTAGCTGGGCTGCAGGTGTATACCACCATGCCCAGCTAGTTTTTAAAATTTATCTATTTCTTTAAATTTTTGTTAGAGAATGAGGTCTTACTATGTTGCCCAGGCTTGTCTCAAACTCCTGGCCTTAAGCAACCCTCATGCCTCAACCTCCCATAGTGCTGGTATTATAGGCATGAGCCACCATGCCCAGCCTGTTCTATTTTATTATTAATTATTGTTGTTAGTCTTTTAGTATGCCTAATTTAAAAGTTAAACTTTATTATAGATATGTATACATAGAAAAAAAACAGGGTTTGTTACTGTCTGTGGTTTCAGACATTCACTGGGGGTCTCGTAACATATCCTCTGCAGATAAAAGGGAACTACTATATACTGTTTCTTTTTCCATGTTAATGTGCAGTCTAGGATTTGTAGTAAGAAGCTGAATAAAAATGGTGATTGTGGGCATTCTTGCCTTCTTGATTTAAAGAAAAAAAATTCTTATAACATTTTACCATTAAGTAGGAAGTCCACAGTAGTTTTTTATGTTTTAAACATTGCTTCTCTATTTTTTTAAGCATGAGTGGATTTTGAATTTTAGCAGATGGTTTTTGTTTTGTGTCAGGCGTTGGGTTTATCAAGCTGGTCACACAGTATTTTAGGGTTCTGCAGAGAAACAGAACCAATAATGTATGGTGGGGTGGTATGTAAAAAGAGAATTATTGTAAAGAATTGGCTCACACATTTATGGAAGCTGACGTGTCCCAAGATCATATCTTCAGTTAGCAAGCTGGAGACCCAGGAGAACCAGTGGTTTTAGTTTCAGTCTGAGTGTGCAGATGTGAGAACCAGGACTGCCAATGGTATAGTTCTAAGGCTGGCAGGCTCAAGACTCAGGAAGAGCCAATGTTTCAGTTCAAGTCTGAAGGCAGGAAACAGTTGATTTCTCAACTTGGAAGATAAGACAGGAGGAATTCTCTTGTTGTGGGGCTTAGGGTTTGCCTTTTGTTCTATTTAGGCCTTCAGCTGATTGGATATGGCCAACCTACATTAGGGAGGTTGGCCTGCTTTATTCAGTCTATTGGTTGTAAACTCATCCAAAAATAACTTGACAGGAACACCCAGAAAAATATTTGATCAAATACCTGGGCACTACCTGGCCAAATCAAGTTGACATAAAAAATTAACCATCACACATGGTATTTATTCTGTAGACCTACTAAGGTGAGTTATATTTATAGTTTTCCAATATTAAACTATCCCTGCATTGCTTGTATAGAAACTACTACCCTACCCCTGCCACAGCTTTTAAAGTAAATTGTGGGGTTTGGCTTTTGTTTAGGAATTTTGTATCTGTGATGATAAATGAGATTGACCTGCAATTTTCCTTTCTTATACCATCTCTGTCTTGTTGTTGTTTTTTTTTTTTTTTTTTTTTTTTTTTGAAGACAGAGTTTCGCTCTTATCCCCCAGGCCTGAGTGCAGTGGCACAATCTCAGCTCACTGCAACCTCTGCCTCCCGGGTTCAAGGAATTCTGCCTCAGCCTCCCAAGTAGCTGGGATTACAGACATGCTCCATGGCACCTGGCTACTTTTTGTATTTTTAGTAGGGACAGTGTTTCATCATGTTGCCCAGGTTGGTCTCAGACTTCTGGGCTCAAGTGATCTGCCTGCCTCGGCCTCTCACAGTGCTGGGATTACCGGGGTGAGTCACCAAGCCTGGCCAACTTTTACTTTTTTGAGATTTGTTTTGCTATTTCTGTCTTAAGTCAGAAAAATAGTCAATAAATACTCAGTTGTAAGTACTGCTTTAATTGCATTTCACGTTTTAATGTGCAGTATTTTCATTATTCATTTCTGAGAAATTTTTATTTTTTAGTTTCCAATTTTTTTTTTAACTTTGATATATGATGTAGAGGTATATGTATAGGGAAACATAGAGAGATACTTTCATCTTTTTTTATTTCTAATTTAATTGCATTGTAATCAACAATGGTGGTGATTATTTGAAATTTGTTGAGACTTTAAGATCTATGTAGTTAATTTTTGTACATGCTCCTTCTGTGTTTGAGTTCTGTGTTTGAGAAAAATGTATAACCTATAATTGTTGGATGCTGGGTACACAGTTCTGGGTTGACAGTTATTTTCTTGCACTTTGACTATGCTGCAGTGTCTTCTGGCTTCTGTTTTTGTTTAGGGGTTAGCTCTCAGTCTAATTGTTGCTTTGTAGGTCCCCTGCCGCCCCCTGCCTACTTTTTAAACCTTTTTTTTTGTCTTTGATGTTTAGCAGTTACAGTATCTAGGTGTAGATTTCTATTTATCCACCTTGGTATATATTTAGCTTTCATACCTGTGGATTTACATCTTTTTTTCTCGAAAATTAGTTACCTCTTTTATTGTACTTCTCCCTCATTTTCTTTAGCCTGCCCTTTTTTTTTTTTTTTATTTTTGAGACAGAGTCTCACTGTGTTGCCCATACTGGTGTTCTGTGGCATAATCGTGGCTCACTCCAACCTCCACCTGCTGGGTTCAAGCAATTCTCTTGTTTCAGCCTCCCGAGTAGCTGGGATTATAGGTGTGTGCCACCACGCCTGGCTAATTTTTGTATATTTAGTAGAGACAGGGTTTCGCCATGTTGGCCAGTGGTCTCTAATGCCTGACCTCAGGTGATCCACTAGCCTTGGCCTCCCAAAGTGCTGGGATTACAGGCGTGAGCCACGGCGCCCGGCCTGGCCTGTCTTTTTAGGACTCTGAAGAGGCATATTTTCCATGTCTGTCAACCTCGTCTTACGTTTTCCATCTATTTGTTTCTCTGTACTGCATTCTAATTAACTTCATTGTAACTGTTTTCTAATTTAAAAATCATATCTTTAGCTATTCTCATTTGTTGCTTTATTTATTGTGTTTCTAATTTCACAGTGCATGTTTTTTATTTTTAAAAGTTATATTTGAATTTTTTTGGATCTGCCTGGTTATTTTATAGCAAGTTCTTGTTAATTCTTTCAGAAGTATTTAGTGAGTACCTATTATATGCCAGGCAGAATTCTAGGAGGTACACATTATATTCTGGTATTCTTGCTAATATATTTTTAAGTGAAATAAAACTCAGTGACATAAAATTAACCATTTTAGCCTTTTTTTTTTTTTTTTTAATGGGCAGGATCTTGCTTTGTTATCCAGGCTGGAGTGCAGTGATGTGGTCCTGGCTCACTGCACCCTTGACTTTCTGGGGTCCGGTGAGCCTCTTACCTCATCCTTCTGGGTAGCTGGGGCTACAGGTGCATACCATCACACCTGCTTAATTTTTGTGTGTTTTGTAGAGACAGGGTTTTGCCATATTACCTGGGCTGTTGTTGAACTTGGCCTCCCAAAGTGCTGGGATTACAGGTGTGTACCACCGTGCCCGGCCATTTTAGCCATTTTAAAGTATATAATTCCATGGTTTTTTTAGTGGATTCACACTGTTGTGCAACTATCAACACTATCTAATTCCTGAACATTTTCATCTCAGAATTCACTGTACATTCCCCTTCCCAATCCCTGACAGCCATTAGTCTACTTCTGTCTCTATGGATTTATCTGCTCTGGATATTTTATATAAATAGAATTAAGCAATATGTGGCCTTCAGTGCCTGGCTTCTTTTGCTGAGCATAATTTTCAAGGCTCATTGATGTTGTAGCATATAGCAGAACTTCATTCTCTTTTATGGTCCAGTATTCTTTCATTGTATAGATAATACCACATTTTGTTTGTTCTTTTATCAGTTATTTCCATTTCTTGGCTGCTATGAATAATGGTGTTAGGAACATTAGTGTAAACATTTTTGTGTGAAAATGTTTTTAATTCTTCCAATTATTTTATGTCTTTAAACATTTCATAGTGGATTATTTTACATTTTGCATCTGATAATTCCAATTTTTGATGCCTTTGAGTGTTTATATCTTTTTTTTTTTCTGCTGAATCTCACTTTAGTATAGCTTATTTCCTTCTAAGCTTTTTTTTTTTTTTTTTTTTTTTTTTTGAGACAGGACTTACTCTGTTGCCTAGGCTGAAATGCTAAAGTGCGTGGCACAATCACAGCTTCACAGCTTGAACTCTCAGAATCAAACAATCCTTCTCCCACCTTAGCTTTCCAAGTAGCCGGCACTGTAGGCACATGATGGCACACATGGCTACTTTAAAAATTTTTTTTGTAGAGATGGGGGCTTGCTGTGTTGCCCAGGTTGGTCTTGAACTCCTGGCTTCAAGCAGTCCTCCCACTTCAGCTTCCGAAAGTGCTGAGATTACAGGCATGAGCCACTGTGCCTGGCCCATTGTACGTGTGTTTATACTAACTCTTTTTTTGTGGGGGTTGGGGAGTGCCATAGTACCTTTAATGTTATCTGGAAATTTAAAATAGTAGAATCAACTAATTAAAAACCCCACAGATTGGATTAATACTTTTTTTTTTTTTTTAAAGAATAACCAAACAGCTAAAATAGAGGCAACAGGAGCACAATTTCCAGGATTTTTTTTTTTCTGCAGAGCTGAATGGATTTCTTTGGGCTGAAGCCACAGATGCAACTGCTGAAGGCCTCTGTCTGCCTTAGTGTTATTTCTGATTATAGATTCCCCATACTCCATGGATTTTTAGAAACATTGGGACCCCTTAAGTACAGGAATCTTTAGGTTACTAGTAGTGGAATTTATAAAACCTGGTATTTGAGTGAGAGGTTAAAGGCATCTAATTGATTTTTGTTAGTGAGCACAAAACATGAAAATCTTACTTGTGCTTCCTAACTTTTTATTTCATCAACTAGGAGTTTGGGCAAAATATTAAAAGAAGTATATGATCTAAAATATTTTAAGTAAAAGTGTTTGTATCTGAAACAAATTTTTCAGTTACGTTGTCCACTTGTAGTATACTCTAAGAGACTTAGCGTGGCTATAAATGGTAGCCATAAGACACAGTTAAATGTCTTGGAGAGCCAATACTGTATGTCAGCATTATGATGTAACTTGGCCTGAGGATTTTTTAACCTTGGCCCTTGGATTTTTAGGAAGCAAGGCCACCTCAGCACAGATGTAACTATTAGAAACCTTACAACAAAGTTTACCCTTACAAGAATATTTAAACTTCCTTTATAAAAGAAAGACCTGGTAACTGACCCTCACGGACTACAGGCAGTAAAAATGGGGAAAGATGCCCCAAAGTTTAGAATGATCTTCAGATGGAGACCTTCCTAGTCATTTGGTCATCTGACCCCCGACTTTATCTGGCCCGTGCCACCAGCCTGCTTCCACTAAAATAAACTCTTTGAACACAGGTATCTATGACTGATTTTTGGCACAGATTGAACTGAAGGAGAAGTTGACCCTGGAGAAGGTGATCAACTAAGACTACCTGAAACCCCCCAAACACAATACCACTTTACTTTTGAGTGTTCAGTGTTTTTATTAAATGTGAATTAGTAGCACAGTTACTTTTTGTCCTCTGAATTATTAGTTTTTATACAGACATTGTTTACTGGAATTGTTTTAGTAGGAATTTAGGTAATACATGTTTTCTTTCAGAAGTCAGGTATCCTTTTGTGTTCAGTTGCCATGCTCAGTTTCTCATTTACCCAAAACATTGTGAAATATTGCAGTAGCCCCTGAAATGAATTCTTTGCATTAGATTGTTTTTCTGCCTCCTCCTGCACAATGCTGTCAAGTCTTTTTTGTTATTGTTGTTTTAAGGAAACACTAGCTCAAAGGCGTATGCTCTCAAGGACATTCCTGGCCAACCTGGCTTCTGGTCTTTTTACAGCTAACCTATGATCTTTCATTCCAGACTTGTCTTACACATTTATCCTAGTCTGTCCTCACCCTCTTGCCAGTGATAAATAACTGTGATGTTTGTAAACTGTCCATTATAACTCACCTTTGCTCATGGTGTTGCCTCTACTGAAATGGCCTTCCCGCAATCTCAGGCTCTTGTCAGTGTACCCATCCTTCAAAATCCACTTTTGATACACTTTCAGTAAACCTTTCTTGACCATCTTTTACTACCATAAACCGTATTTTTCTATTTCTGTTATTTTGTAAATCTCTTAGGGAACTTTTCCGTCTTATGTAGTTACTGGTATTTCTTATGTTACTCTCTCTACCTAATTATAAACTTCTTGTGATCAAGGATCTTGTGTTGCTTGTATTTGGTTATCTCTAGGCAAATTGCCTTACATGTGAAAGTGTTCATGTAATGTGTGCAATTCGATTATGGAAACACATTGGGTTTGCGATTAGTCTGAACTCTTGGAACGCAGTGTTTCAAAGCGTGCTTTATATCTAGCATCTAGCACATTACTTTGGCCACAAATAAACATATCTTTTGAATTGATGAAGAAAATATTTGAAGTCTTTAGTTTGATTTTGGTCCATCCTTGTATTTTAGCTTCAGGGAAAAATTAACGTGGTTTTGCAGTTAGGGGAGTTCTTTCAGTAACATTTTCTCATTAATGTTATGAAAACCAAGGAATTTTTATTTGATTGGAATCCTGTTAATCAGCACAGTTGGTAGAAAGAGTTAATTAATTCATTAGCAATATTTTTTCTTAAAAGATGATTAAGAACTCTTTTTCTTTACAATTAGTAGAAAATGCTGTGTGTCTGCCTTATGGTGAATAATAATAAAGCAGATACAACTTCTTCCTTCCCCTCAAAATACAGGTTCTTGTTAAACCTTTGGGAGACCGAGGATACCTTTTTCTTCTCTCCCCTTATCAGATGGTTCCTCCATATGGTAGGTGGTCTCTGTTTAATTTTTATAATTCTTTCTTAACTTTTTAGTTAAAACACATTGCTAATGAGTTTGGCTTCTGTTTTTTAGAATATCAGACTGCCAAGTCTCGAGTCCTACATGCTTTGTTTCTATTTCAAGAACCTAGAAGCATAGTTACTTGTAAGTTCTTTGAATATCTAAATCTAGTTACTTATAGATACTTAACATTTCATTGAAATTTTCCAGATAACTCACTAAACATTTTGCCTTTCTTACATCATGTTTCAGGAAATACTGGGGGTTAAGAGGTAATTAGCAATATAAGACACAAATTATACGACTTTTTTTTTTTTTGGAGACAGAGTTTTGCTCTTGTTGCCCAGGCTGGAGTGTAGTGGTGTGATCTCAGCTCACTGCAACCTACGCCTCCTGGATTCAAGTGATTCTCCTGCCTCAGCCTTCTGAGTAGCTGGGATTACAAGGCATCCATCACCATGCCCGGCTAATTTTTTGTATTTTTAGTAGAGACGGGGTTTCACCATGTTGGCCAGGCTGGTCTCGAACTCCTGACCTCAAGTGATCCACCTGCTTCGGTCTCACAGCATGGTGGGATTACAGGCGTGAGTCACTGTGCCTGGGCAACGATTTTTTTTTTAACTGTGAGAAATTATTTTGTGTATATCAGTGCTCTCATAAAGCTTGATTATAATTGTTATAGTACTGTAGCTTAGTTATGAGGGTTACTTACTTACTTATTTTAGAGATAGGGTCTCACTCTGTTGCCCAGGCAGTGGTGTGATCATGGCTCACTACATACAGCCTTGCCCTCCCTTCTAGGCTCAAGCAATCCTTCTGCCTCAGCCTCGAGTAGCTTGGGATTACAGGCGTGTGCCAGCACACCTAGCTAAATTAAATTTTTTTTTTTTTTTTTCCTTTAGAAGCAGGATCTCACTATGTTATCCAGGTTGTTCTTGAACTCCTGGCCGGAAGCGATCCAACTATCTCAGCCTCCCAAGCTTTTGGAATTACAGGCATGAGCCACTGTGCCTGGTCTGTGAGGGTTTTGTATGATTATTTTTTAGCTTAGTTTAATTTTGCATTCAAATTTTAGTAACTCTAAAGCATAATTTGCCAGGATAAATATTAGACCATTCAAAATTAATAAGAATTTTTGGCGCTGATATAAGACAAGATTTGTTAACCACTTTTTCTAAGAATGAACATTAATTCTATGTATTAAGATAAAGTTCCCACTAATGGCTTTATTTCACTGTTGGATTAAGGATGAGTTTCTCAATTGTGGCTACTCAGCATCTGCATATCTGTTCATGTGAAGTTAGTTACTACTTTATATGAGGAAGGGATGACATGCAGGACTGTTTTGCTTGGAGCCTCAGATCTTGTTCTGTCTCTATTTCTTCTTACATGTTGCTTGCCACTATTTGAATTTCCTGGGGGCAATAGGAAGCGAAATCTTCAATGAGTGGGTGATTTTTCCTTTAAAAATGTGTTCTGCTCTTTCGTTTGTTTTAGTTTCTTATTGGCCTGTTACAAGTTCCTGGACTTTTAACAAGCATGCTATTCATGTATTTGCTATATTGTATGTATGTACTAGGGTACATACTCGTCTGGTTCAACATTAATGATAAATGTTTTTACACTTCTTTGGCAATATTTAGATCTGTATTTGATTAGTTTCTTGATTGCTAACATGGTTTGCTTTTTTTTGTTTGTTTTATTTACAGCACAAAAAGGTTCAACCAATGCAGCACCAAAGGAGAGGCATGAGAGCATGCCAGATGTATTAAAAATAGCTCAGTTTTTACAGTTTTCTTTGATTCAGTGTCGAAAGGAATTCAAAAATATAAGCACTATAAATTTTCATTCTGTTGTTGAAAAGTATGTAAGTGAATTTTTTAAGCGAGGTTTTGGTTCAGGTAAACGAGAGTTTATTATGTTTCCATATGATTCACGATTAGATGATAAAAAATTCTTATACTCAGCTCCCAGAAATAAATCTCATATTGATACTTGTTTGCATGCCTATATTTTTCGGCCTGAAGTGTATCAGTTACCTATTTGTAAATTAAAAGAACTATTTGAAGAAAATAGAAAACTTCAACAGTTCAGTCCACTTTCAGATTATGAAAGTCAAGAAGAAGAAGTGAATGGTACAAAAATGAAATTTGGAAAACGAAATAACTCAAGGGGTGAAACCATTATATCTGGAAAGCAAAGATCATCTCATTCTTTGGATTATGATAAGGATAGAGTCAAAGAATTGATTAATTTAATTCAGTGTAGGAAAAAGAATGTGGGTGGGGACTCAGACACCGAAGATATGAGAAGCAAAACTGTCTTGAAGAGGAAGCTTGAGGATCTACCTGAAAATATGAGAAAGCTCGCCAAAACCAGTAATTTATCTGAAAATTGTCATCTCTATGAAGGTAAAATATCAGATTGCTCTTATAATAACAACCAAAAATAAAGTAGTTCTGTTCTTTCCTGTAGTAGAGGGGCGTATGAATTAAAGCCTGAGGGCCAAATTCAGCCTGTCCACTATTTTTTAAAGAAAGTTGTATTTGAATACAGCCATATGTATGTAGCTGTTTTCATGCTGTAATGGCAGAGTTGGCATTGGCACTGAGACTGTATGGCCCACAAAGCCTAAAATATTTGCTACCTGGCCTAGTACAGGAAACACTTTACAATTCCTGCACTGGAACATCAGATTTCTAAATTGTTTGGTTTATGTTAACATGACATCATAATACTAATCAGAGTTCTTGTCCTTTTATATTCCTTAATTTGTATTTTTTTAATGATTATTATTACTATTTTTTGAGACGGAGTCTCGTTCTCTCGCCCAGGCTGGAATGTGGCACAATCTTGGCTCACCGTAAGCTCCACCTCCCGGGTTCACGCCATTCTCCTGCCTCAGCCTTCCAAGTAGCTGGGACTACAGGCGCCCACCGCCACGCCCGGCTAATTTTTTGTATTTTTAGTAGAGAAGGGGTTTCACCATGTCATCCAGGATGGTCTCCATCTCCTGACCTCGTGATCCACCCGCCTTGGCCTTCCAAAGTGCTGGGATTACAGGCGTGAGCCACCACGCCCGGCCATATTCCTTTATTTTTATAGTTGAAGAAGTATGAGTTGAAGAAGTATAGTTGAAGAAGTATTAGTTGAAGAAGTATAGTTTAATAGTATTAGAATATTAGTATCTTTTAGGCTGTTGCATAATGAAAAGGAACCTTCTGAATTTGAAAATAAAATATGCATACACATATTCTTTTATACCCCAAGAATCTAGGAATATCTTTAGGTTTTTCTTTTTTTGTTGTTTTTTCCTTTGTTTTGTTTTGTTTTGGTTGACAGAAAAAGATAAGACATGTAAGGTGCTTGTTTTAAGTGTGTTTGTTTCAATATTGCAAGTCAGCTAAAACACTTTTATCTGGATTTTTAAGATCTTAACACTACTAGTTCATAAGCACGAAATTTTGTATTCAGAGAAAGTTGACTTAACAGTCCACATTTCCTGCTGCTGTTGCCCCTCTGAATGATTGTGGCAGAACTGAGTATTCTTACGTTTTTTTATTAAGCAACTTGTCTTTTCAAATTCAGTGTGTCTTAGTCTAGGTTAGTCAGATCAGTGTCTTTTTACACTTTTGCTCTTAGCAATCTGTATTTGTATCCTCACTTTTCACTTTCTTGCTCTCTTTATTTATTTGTTTTTGAGACAAAGTCTCACTCCATCACCCAGGCTGTAGTGCAGTGGCTCCATCTTGGCTCACTGCAACCTCTGCTTACCTGGTTCAAATGATTCTCATGTCTGAGCTTCCCCAGTAGCTGGAATTACAGGCACGCACCACTGTGCCTGGCTACTTTTTTGTATCTTTAGTAGAGACGGGGTTTTGCCATATGGGCCAGGCTGGTCTTGAACTCCTGACCCCAAGTGATCCGCCTGCCTTGGCCTCCCCAAGTATTGGGATTACAGTCGTGAGCCCCCACGCTCAGCCTGCTGTTGTTTAACTTTTTTATTGTCATATGGTATTCAATATGGTAGCCACTAGTCATATGTTGTTATTTAAGTTTAAAATGAAATAAAAATACATTTCAACAACCACACCATTGTATTAGTATAGAGAGAGAACATTTCCATTATTGCAGAAAGTTCTGTTTGACATTACTGTTCTTTGCTGTAACTATCATGGTTTTTTCATTAGTTAACCTGTGTGTCTCTCTTTCCAATGTTGTTATTCCTTGTCCGTGTTCTTTATCTCTTCGGTGGCCTTCCTGACTTACTACCTTCTTGCACCCGTTTCAGTATCATGTTCTTCTCAGTATTGCTTTGCTAATTTACTACCAATCTCATCTTATATACTTGCCTTTTAAAGCTTTGTTACAGACTAGCCATGTCCACCCATGTTTCCCACTCTTCTCTCACATGTCTTGGTTAAGGGTCATCTCTCTCTGCCTAGAGTATGTCATGGTCAGTCTTTTATTTCCCTCTTTTTTTCCTGAGGTAACTTTCATTTCTTTCAAGCCTTATATCTTTGCAGTTCATATTTCTCCTCAGCTTTCTGTCTGTTCTCCTTAATGGTCTCCTCCTTTAGTTTATGCTGGATTTGCAATCTGTGCTGAACCCGTTAGCACTTAATTGTCTTGTTGACATGTCTTGAGAGTTTTGTTTACTGTGTACTAGGTACTTTATGTATATGAACTCATTTATTAATAGTTATTGAGTAGTAGGCATTATTATCCTAATTTTGCAGATGAGAAAATCGTCTCAGATAAGTTAAATAACTTTACCAAAAGTTATGAAGTTAGTGGCACAATCCGAAGTCATTTCTGACTGACTCCAAAGCATTGTTCACAAACTGCTGCATTTCCTGTCACTGAGCACATAATATGCACTGAATAAATAAGATACTTATTTTTTGGTACTGTTTTTGTTGGTAACTAATTCTGTTTATGTGGAAAAAATAGTTGTGGGTAAAAATCAGGCTTCATCAATAGTTAAAATGAGAAAGCCATACTAATTATAATAGGTCACACGAGAAATGGGGCAGAAGAAGAAGGGTATATAGCTTAACTGAAACTAGTGACTGTCAGACTTGCATTTTTAGGTGTTTCTCACTTACTTCTTTTCAAGTAATTTTGCGTACTTTGTTTCTGAAGGTAGAGATTTCAAGGTTGTATTCTAACTTTTTTTTTTTTTTTTTTGAGACGGAGTCTCATTCTATCACCCAGGCTGGAGTGCCGTGGTGCGATCTCGGCTCGCTGTAAGCTCCGCCTCCTGGGTTCACGCCATTCTCCCGCCTCAGCTGCCCAAGTAGCTGGGACTACAGGTGCCCACCACCATGCCTGGCTACTTTTTTGTATTTTTAGTAGAGACGGGGTTTCACCATGTTAGCCAGGATAGTAATCTCCTGACCTCGTGATCCGACCACCTCGGCCTCCCAAAGTGCTGAGATTACAGGCGTGAGCCACTGTACCCGGCTGTATTCTAACTTTTAAAATACCCTGATCTTGATTTGGTGGTGAGCCCAGTCATTTTATGAGGTAACCTCCTAACCCATTCCCACCACCCTTTATAACTTTTAACATAAACTGTTTTGCGGTACAGTTTATATCAGTGTACCTATTTAAGCGCACAGTTTGATGAATTTTGGATAGCTGTGTAATCACCACTCCAATATATAGAACTTTTTTTTTTTGTGATGGAGTCTTACTCTGTCTTCCAGGCTGGAGTGCAGTGGCCCGATCTCAGCTCGCTGCAACCTCTGCTTGCTGGGTTTAAGTGATTCTCCTATCTCAGCTCCCGAGTAGCTGGGATTACGGGCGTGCGTCACCATACCCAGCTAATTTTTTTTTTTTTTTTTTTTTTTTGAGACAGAGTCTCGCCTTCAGTCGCCCGGGGCCTGGAGTGCAGTGGCCGTATCTCAGCTCACTGCAAGCTCTGGCCTCCCGGGTTTACCGCCATTCTCCTGCCTCAGCCTCCCGAGTAGCTGGGACTACAGGCGCCCGCCACCTCGCTCTAGGTGTTTTTTTTGTTATTTTTTAGTATGTGGACGGGGTTCACCGTGTAGCCAGGATGGTCCTCGATCTCCTGAACTCGTGGATCTGGCGTCTCGGTCCTCCCAAAGTTGCTGGATTACAGCTTGAAGCCACTGCGCCCGGCCTAATTTTTGTATTTTAGTAGAGACAGGGGTTTCACCATGTTGTTCACCATGTTGGCCGAGCTAGTCTCGAACTCCTGACTTCAGGTGATCCACCCTCCTCGGCCTCCCAGAGTTTTGGGATTACAGGCATGAGCCTATAGAACTGTTGTTTTTTTTTTTTTTTTTTTTTCTTTTTTCTTTTTTTTTTTGGAGATGGAGTCTCGCTTTGTCACCCAGGCAGGGGTGCAGTGGCACGATCTCGACTCACTGCACCCCCTGCCTCCTGGGTTCAAGTGATTCTCCTGCCTTAGCCTCCCGAGTAGCTGGGACTACAGGCGCATGCCACCATGGCCAGCTAAATTTTTGTATTTTTTTAGTAGAGACGGGGTTTCACCTTGTTAGCCAGGATGGTCTCGATCTCCTGACCTCATGATCCCCCCATCTTAGCCTCCCAAAGTGCTGAGATTACAGGCGTGAGCCACCGTGCCTGGCCAGAACATTTTTATATGTTGCTTTGTTTTCTTTGTTAGGTAGCTCACCCTACTCTGCTGCTGATCTGCTTTTTGTCTTTAGAGATTAGTTTTGCCTGCTCTATAAAAAGTTTACATAATTAGAATCATACAGTATGCACTCCTTTGTTTCTGACATTTATTTTTGTTGTGGTACATTACACTCAAATTAGAAATCCTAACTCAGGTTTCACCCAGTCCCTACCCCAACACAACATTAAAGCACATGACTTTCTGAATGTTTGCTCCCTTTACAAGTTTTAAGATACATTGGTTGTTACAGATTATACAGATTTATAGTGCATGCATGGAACCATGTCTTAATGTGTGTGCATGGAACCATATCTTAACGTGTTTCCTCTTATAATGCTTTTTCTTGATGCAAATTTCGTGGAGATTTTTTCAAGATGATTTTATGTCTGTAATATCCTAGCTTCATTATGAATTTAAGTAATCTAGTCATTCAAGATAAGTTGTAGATTATAAGTGTGTCTGCCAGTGCCTTAAGGACAAAATATAGTAGGTATGGAAAAGATAGAAATCAAATTAAGTAATTTTTTTTATTAGCCTAATGTAATACGCATATAATCCTAACAATTGGCAAGATAGCAAGTACAAATGTTTCATCTCTTGTCAGGCATCTGGTTGACTTTGAGATTTTGATGGTAGAGTTAATACACATATTTAAAACCTGATGCATGAGCTTATTTTCCTATTGATAGAATGCTTAAATTACAATGAAAATTAAACTTTAATAGCAATTTTGAACTATGTGCAAAATTTTACAATTCTGTTTGTAAAGTGATGCGAATATTTGTAAAGTCTAAGCAAATTGTTTGGTTGAGTTCCTGACCATAAATGCTTTACAATAATTTTTTACATATATTTGATTTCAAAATTTTATGCTGGTTTTAAACTTAACTTCAACCAATGACTTTTCTTTCCTTTTTCTCAGAGTCTCCACAGCCTATTGGCTCACTTGGACATGATGCTGACTTGAGGCGGCAGCAGCAGGATACCTGTAACTCTGGCATTGCTGACATCCATAGGCTGTTTAATTGGTTATCAGAAACACTAGCAAATGCGCGCCATTCTGATGCATCTCTGACAGACACAGTCAACAAAGCCTTAGGATTGAGCACTGATGATGCCTATGAAGAGCTGAGGCAAAAACATGAGTATGAGTTGAACTCTAACCCAGATAAGAAAGAATATGAGCAGCCTACTTGTGGAAAAATTGAAAATGCACAGTTTAAGGGTACTCAGAGCTTATTACTAGAAGTTGATGCAACATCTAAGTATTCTTTTGCTATTTCTACCACCGAAGTCGGCACTGACCATAAGCTACATTTGAAAGAAGTAAGCATATAGCTGTTGGTTGTCTTTGTGTTTGTGAGTGTGTGTGTGAAAGAGGTGCTGTGAGTATGCTTCAGGGAATGATTTTTTTCTTTGAAAAAGAAATAAAATGCACTTTTGAGTAAAGGTGCCTGTCTAGGATCGTACTTCCTAAGTTATTCCTTGTTACAAAGAGATAAATGCTGAAATAGTTTTCCTTCCTTCCTTAGAAGCTTAATATATTGTCTACAGTTTACTTGTGATAAAGCTAAGGTGGAACAATCTATTAATATTTGTCAGAAATGGCTTATTGGGAGTTAATTCCTTATTGTTTCATAATAAAGTTGAATTATCAAAACATTGGCTTTCTGCTGGCACTAACAGAGAACCCAAAGGTGAGACAGGTGAGGATACCAGTCTCAATACAGCAGTGTAACAAAGTTAGGTACTTGGTATTTCTTATGCAAATAGGAATGGGACATAAGTAGCCTTTAGGATTACCTCTGAAGTGACTCGCAGCTTTGCTTATTGGAGTGTTCAGTATATTTATGATATATGTTCAGAGTGCTGGTTTGTAGCTGAGAAGTAGCCTTATCTCCTTAAGTAGTTGCTGCGTCACTGGGGAATAGTTCTAGGATGGCACCATATTCCTATGGGCTTACTTCTTCATTTACTGTCTCCATTTTCTCTTCCTTGCCTTTGTTTAAAAGTTGTATGCATGTCCCCATTCTTTCTCCCATGTCGTTTTGGGGATATTTATTTCAAGGGGAAGATGATGACAGGAAGCTTATTTGTTGGGGTATGTAAGGTAGGCACTGAGGAACTAACCTGTATTAATATTTTTCTGATAACTTTTGTATTTTTAATCAAGTTGATGGGGGGCGGGGGCACGGGGCGAACCTAGCACACCATTATAACTAAAGTTTTATTGGAGCACAGCTATGTCCATTTGTTTAGGTATTGCCTGTGGTAGACTTGAGAGTCTGGCCTGCAGAGCCTAAAATATTTACTGTTTGGCACTTTAGCATAAAAGTTGACCAATCCCTGTTCTAAATTAACATAAAATTAAGTTTTGAGGGAGAAGTTATGTTTTAATTTTGAGACTAGAGTGTAACTTTACCATGTTTTTACACATTTGTAATGTTTAGAATGAAGCACGTGAATTTACTGTGAAAAAAAGTTTATTCTTCACACTAAAATGAAATGAAAAGAAAGTTATTGAGTGTGTACTTTGATTTTTAGGATCCAAATTTAATTAGCGTGAATAATTTTGAAGATTGCAGTTTGTGTCCCAATGTTCCCATTGAACATGGATTTCGTAGACAACAGTCTAAGTCAAATAATGTTGAAGAGACTGAAATACATTGGAAACTGATACCAATTACAGGTAAGAAAAGTATACTTGGACTTCAGTTTGCTTCATTTTACTTTGAGACCAGTTTCCTGAAAGTTTCCTTCTGTTCTGGATTTCATTCTTGGGTCACTAGGTGCTTCATCTTACTTGGCACTGATATCTTCAGTGTCTTATTTAAGTAATACGATGTAATACTTAAGTAATACGAAGTAATACTGAGTGTTGCTGTTCTTGGTCAGCATCAGCAAGCACTGGCAAAATCACCTTAAAAACAGGGATTTAAGACACACTGTCTCTGTGGAATTTAGCATGCAGACTGCTGAATGAAGACTGTTGGCAGAAACTGAGTTTTTGATAAGGTGAGGTAGCTGCAGAGATAAAATGGTGCTCTTTGGACAATCAATTAAATGTTGTCTTCTCAAACTTACTAAACTTCACTGTAACAAGCTGTCATCTAGTAAGTGATAATGTTGAGGTTCATCTATTAGAAATTTGATTTCTTAATGCTGGATTATCTTAAATAAATTGGATTATTATCTTAGAGAATGGCCTCAATGATCACATGTAAATGTTATTGAACTATGAGGCAAAAAGTTTAGCAGATGTTGAAATATTATTTTTTTGGTAGCATCCTAATTTCTCCGTGCAAACACGCACATACAAACACAGAAATACATACACTTAATATATCAAGTTCTTTCTCTTAAATATTTTTGGAAATATTTTCAGGGTATACGTCTTTTCCAGTCCTACATCTTTAACCTTTTAAAAACAATAGCAGCAGCAAACAACTTTTTGTTACAAAGTAGACTGGCCTGTGAACTAGACTAGAACCTGCTGAGACTTCCGAGGACTCAGAAGAATTTATAAAACTTTATGAGTTCCCATGGGCTTTAGCACCATCTTCTACTTAACACCTTTCTGGAGGGCAGGCGGCCTGTAGGTGATGATAGAGGGAACCTAGTATTGTTTTATGAGGTGGAAATACCAGCTTGAGTGGGAGAAACAAAAGAAGTAGTTGATACAAGAAGGTTATCCTAACCGTTTCTCATTTAGACACCTTCATACTTGGTGTTGGGTCATTTGAAGGTAAAGTGTCAAGTGTTGATATTCCATCATCACAAGTATGACCCTTCAGATTATTTTAGGCAGAAGAAGGAATGCTTGCATTTGTTATCACTTGGGGTTGTCTGAAAGGTGCTTAGTAGGTATCACTAATGTCTGAAGAGAGTCTAATGGATGCTTTCCCTCAGGAGGGAATGCAAGAAGCCCAGAAGACCAGCTGGGGAAACATGGTGAGAAACAAACACCAGGTGAGAAGGCTTGCTTTTCTTTTCTTCCCAGTGTGCCCTTCTTCAGGATTGCTACTTGCATTTCTGATACTCCATCAATAAGGGCATTGACTTAAATTTTTTTAATTACAGAAAATTTGGACACTACCATATTTATTTGTATGTAAATCATTACTTGAATTGTATCCAATATTCTTACTATAAAGAGTGTTCAAATAAGTCACCAAATATTTATATAGATTAAGTTTTCTTCACCCATAGTAGAGTCTATCTTACAGTATGATCTGGAAAGACCAGAATACATTCCTAAACCATTTGTGCAGTATATCTTATGAGAAACTCTTCTTTGTTTTTGTTTTCGTTTTTTTTTTGAGATGGAATCTTGCTCTGTCACCCAGGCTGGAGTGCAGTGGTGTGAGCTTGGCTTGCTGCAAGCTCTGCCTTCCAGGTTCAAGCAATTCACCTTTCTCAGCCTCTCAAGTAGCTGGGATTACAGGCGCATGCCACCATGCCCAGCTAATTTTTGTATTTTTAGTAGAGACGGGGTTTCACCACGTTTGCCAGGCTGGTCTCAAACTCCTGACCTCCGATGATCCACCCGCTTTGGCCTCCCAAAGTGCTGGGATTACAGGCTTGAGCCCCCGCGCCTGGTTTTCTTTTTTTAAAATTTAAAAAAAATAGCCAGGAGGGGAAGCCATTTATATTTTAGGTATACTGTTCATAGTCTTAACCTAGTTGTTCTGATTGTAAAGCTGATTTCTGCAGGTACTTTAAATAAGAGATTAAGAAATTTGGATTTCAGAAACAATTGCAGATATTACTGATTAGCTAGTTGGCAGTGGGTACCTAGGAGATAATCTTTGAGATTTGTGGATTCAGCTTCTTTGTGGATTCAGCTTCTCTGCAGATGCTCTTGCTTATAGTTTGGTGGTGATATTTTTTATGTTTTCAGTTTTATTGTATCTGACTCAGAAATTAAAGTGTTGTTTTTTTATTTGAAAGAAATATGAAATGATTTTCTTACTACATCTTTGTAGTAATTTCTTTGCTTTGGGAGTTGTTTCTCCCCTGCCCCGCGTCCCC
>NW_016811584.1:1560822-1584433 GCF_001698545.2 Rhinopithecus bieti | reverse complement strand
CCCCCCAATTAAAGTTACTAGCTTCCTTCAAGAAAATCTTTACCATCTCCTAGGAAAATTATGGTTTAAAAAAAGAAACCATGAACAACAGATACATAACATAGAGGAAAGTTTACAAATTTTTTTTTCTTTTTTCCTCTGACACAGAATCTCTCTCTGTCGCCCAGGCTCTAGTGCAGTGGCATGATCTTGGTTCTCTGCAAGCTGTGCCTCCTGGGTTCAAGCGATTCTCCTGCCTCAGCCTCCCAAGTAGCTGGGATTACAGGCATGTGCCACCACACCCAGCTAAGTTTTATATTTTTAGCAGAGACAGGGTTTCACCGTGCTGGCCAGGCTAGTCTCGAACTCCTGACCTCAAGTGAGCCACTGAACCTGGCCACAGATCTTTATTGTACAGCTTTTTGAAATTTTACATATGTATATGACCACCACCCAAATCAAGGTATAGAACGTTACTAGCATCCTAGAAGATTTTCTTCCGCATTCTCCTAGTTAGTACTCTCCTTGTTGCCAAGTAATTGCTAATCTAACTTCTTTTACCATATATTAGTTTCGGCTGCTGTTGAACTTAGGATAATTAGAGCCTACTCATGTCGTCTCTCATGTTTGGTACTTTCATGCAATATTATGTCAGGACGTGATCAATGTTTTGCATCTATCAATAATTCTTTTCTCATTAAGAACAGTAGAATAGTAGTTATCTTTTTTTTTTTTTTTTTTTTTTGAGAGTCTTGCTCTGTCGCGCAGGAGTGAAGTGGCGTGATATCGACTCACTGCAACCTCTGCCTCCTGGGTTCAAGCGATTTTCCTGCCTCAGCCTCCCGAATAGCTAGGAATACAGGCGTGTGCCACCACGCCCAGCTAATTTTTGTATTTTTAGTAGAGATGGGGTTTCACCATGTTGGCCAGGATGGTCTCGATCTCTTGACCTTGTGATCTCCCTGCCTCGGCCTCCCAAAGTGCTGGGATTACAGGTGTGAGCCACCGTGCCCGGCTAGTAGTTACCTTTCTTATGCTTCAGAATGTTCCATCAGCACCTACATTCGTTTTATTTGGGGATATCATCTTGATATTTTGTAAGCTAAAGTGTAGACATCTGACTGGTGGTGCCTTTAGAGAACTCACTACTCCCCTTTCACTTAAAAGTTAAAATACTGCAATTATTTAATGGCAGTAAGTTAAAAAAAAAACAAAAACGTGGTGGCTCATGTTTGTAATCCTAGCACTTTGGGAGGCCAAGGCATGCAGATCAAGAGGTCAAGACATTGAGACCATCCTGGCAAACATGGTAAAAACCTGTCCCTACTAAAAATAAAAAAAGTTAGCTGAGCGTGGTGGCTCGCACCTGTAGTCTCAGCTACTGGGGAGGCTGAGGCAGGAGAATTGCTCGAACCTGGGAGGCAGAGGTTGCAGTGAGCCGAGATCGTACCCCTGCACTCCAGCCAGGTGGCAGAGCGAGACTCTGTCTAAGAAAAAAACAACAAAAGCATTATTATAGATTGACATGTATGTGTGTTTTCAATCACTTATAGATGGAGATCTTTTCAAAGTAATTAAGTTTTTTTTTCCTTTTTTTTTTGTGCAACAGAATCTTGCTCTGTTGCCCAGGCAGGCTGGAGTGCCGTGGTGCAATCTTGGCTCACTGCAGCCTCCGCTTCTTGAGTAGCTGAGATTACAGGTGCCTGCCACCACGCCTGGCTAATTTTTGTGTTATTTTTTAGTAGAGACGAAGTTTCACCATATTGGCCAGGCTGGTCTCGAACTCTTGACCTCAGGTGATCTGCCTGCCTTGGCCTCCCAAAGTGCTGGGATTACAGGCATGAGCCACCGCGCCTGAGCAGTTAAGTTCTTAATAAAATCATACAGGGAAATTTGTGCAAAATAAAATTAGGTTATGATTATTTATATTTTATAAAGGGATCTATTTGGTTTAGAGGTTTTTAATTATGGAAAATTCTCCATGTGGATTTAAATTATATTGCAGGTTAAAAATATCCCCTTTATTTATAACCCTTCAGGAGTAAACTTACTGGTTTGTTGTTTAGCTGTACATTTTGGGAACCACTGTTTCATTTAAAGTAATAAATAGCCAGGTGTGGTGGTATGCACCTGTAGTCCCATCTGCTTGGAAGACTGAGGCAGGAGGAATTGAGGCCAGAAATTCAAGGCCAGTCTGGGAAACATAGTGAGGCCCCATGTCTAATAAATAATTAAGAACTTTTTAAATTAAGGTAGTTCTCCCCAACCCATATGTTTTATGAGATGCAATTCAACATTTTTTCATTGAATATATTAGATATTTGACATGATACATAATTCAAGAAGTCTAAAAATACTTCAGAAAGTAATACTACCCCAGCCCAGGTCACTTAGATTCTTCCCTGTATATTAGCCATGGTTACCAATTTCTTGTGTATCCTTCCAGACACTTTATGTGTACTAAACCACATTTTAATGTTGCAGATTTAAGATATTCAGGATATTTAGTATTCCTAATTATCTTATGGAACTTGGATTTTCTGGTTTATCAATTTCATACAGTTCTAATTCTTATCCTGGCATGTTGGATATTTTGTTCCCCTCTCACCTCCGCCTACAGACCTACCTTGAGTCTTTTCGCTGTGCTGACAAATTGCCTTTGCAATAGTTAATGAGTGTACTGGTTCAGGATAACCACCAGCATTGGTAGAGAATGTCATAAGCTGACTCCTAGTGAGTCCATTTAAACCTTTTCTAGTGTGATGAGTGTGAGCAAAATCTTTACTGTAGGTTTGAAAACTACCTGTACCTGGACTTCCTAATTTAAAGGCACCATTTTCTATAGTACAGCAGCAATTTGTTAGGGAATGTTGGCCAAGGCTTAAGGAAAATCAGTAATTTTTTAGCGGGTAAAATTGTGTATGGGTCTTCTAAGCAAAGATCATGAGTTTTTGTCTTTTCCTAAAATATAACACTAAAATTGAAGTTAAATGTTTTTCAAACCCTTGTTGCTTAAAATGGAATTTGGGTTCCCTTTTCAAACGTTTCAAAAACATACTTTGTTTGAATTTCGGATTTTTTGGGGGAAAGTTGATCTTTTGGGTTGAGCTATTTGTCAAGAGTGAAAGGTTTTAATCCCATTAGTATCAGCTAACCATAGTATCAGCCAACCTCAGTATCAGCCAACCTCTGTATCTCAAATGAGGTATAGCTATCCTCTTTTCTCTTAGAATTATTTCCAAACAAAAGGAAAATATTTATGAAAGGACTGTCAAAAGTGTGCAGCTGTGAAATATGTTCTTCTCTTGTCTTATTATTGTTCGTTTTATTTCCTGATAAAATGAAATCCCTGACATAACAGGAAATCTACGTAGCAACCTCATAAGTGAGAACAAGTCTGAAAGCAGATATAAAATTAATTATCCTAGATCCTAGATGCAACTTTTGACAGTTATTCCCACAACATTTCTGTTTAGTGTTGTTACAATTGTCTTACGCTCAGAATTCTCACTAAGGGGCCATTACCATAGTAGATATTACTTGGCAAATAATAAATACAGGGATTGAGCAAGCTGATGCAACTGACCATCTTGATTAAAACGTGTATTAAACTTAGATCTACAGAATGGTAGGGAGGCAGAAATAAGCAAATGACTTAATTTGTATTGATGCCAAATTGGTGTTTCCTTGAGCACTTCAAAATGGCAGAGTTGTTAACTCTAGCCACAACTCTTAAGGACCATCCCATAAGTAGGGCACATAGGGCATAGAATTCATACCAGAATTTTAGGATTTTATTTTACTTTCTAATATATAATTAGTTCTTAATGTGTGTTAACCCTTTTTTCCCCCCAATTTAAGGGTTTGTGTTTTCATATGTTATATTTTTGGATTGCTCTTGTAATAATGAACTCTTCCTGTATAGGTATGAAATCACCAGAAGAACAACTGGTGTGTGTGCCACCACAGGAGGCCTTTCCTAACGACCCCCGGGTAATAAATAGACAGAGAAGTTCTGATTACCAGTTTCCATCCTCTCCATTTACAGACACACTAAAGGGCACCACTGAGGATGACGTGTTGACAGGTCAGGTGGAGGAGCAGTGTGTGCCAGCAGCAGAGGCAGAGCCGCCTGCAGTGAGCGAAACCACAGAGAGGACAGTGTTAGGAGAGTACAATCTCTTTTCTAGGAAGATAGAAGAGATTTTGAAGCAAAAGAATGTTTCATATGTCAGTAGAGTTTCCACACCTATCTTTACAACACAAGAGAAGATGAAACGGCTTTCCGAGTTCATATATTCTAAGACTTCTAAAGCTGGTGTGCAGGAGTTTGTAGATGGTTTGCATGAGAAGCTAAATACTATTATTATTAAAGCATCAGCCAAGGGTGGGAATTTGCCACCAGTCAGTCCTAACAATTCTGGTGCTAAGATAGCATCAAATCTTCTGGAAAGGCATGTCATACCAGTTTCCTCAAGTGACTTCAACAATAAACATCTCCTTGAGCCACTGTGTAGTGATCCTTTGAAAGACACCAACTCAAATGAGCAGCATTCCACTTCGACTTTGAGTTTAACCGAAGTAGAAATGAACCAGCCTCAACATGCCACAGAGTTAACGGTGACTTCTGATCATACTGTACCTGGTGATATGGCCCAGGAACCAGTAGAAGAAACAACAAAATCCCCCAGTGATGTAAACATTTCTGCTCAACCAGCTCTTTCAAATTTTATAAGCCAGCTAGAACCTGAAGTATTTAATAGTTTGGTTAAAATCATGAAAGATGTCCAGAAAAATACTGTGAAATTTTATATTCATGAAGAAGAAGAGAGTGTGCTCTGTAAAGAAATAAAGGTAACTAAACGAGAAGGTAATAGTAATGCTGTACAAACTTCTCTTGTTGGTGTGACCTGTATAAAATGGAAGTTTTTTGTGTTTAAATGTTTACCATAGGCCAGGCATGGTGGCTAATACCTGTAATTCCAAAACTTGGGAGGCTGAGGCAGGAGGATTGCTTGAGGCCAGGAGTTCATGACCAGCCTGGGCAACATATAACAAGATCTTGTCTCTTAATAACAAAATAGGCGTGGTGGCACTCTACTGTAGTCCCAGCTGCTTGGGAAGCTCAAGTGGGAGGGTCACTTGAGCCCAGGCATTTGAGATTACAGTTAGCTATGATTGTGCTAGCTTAGGTGACAGAGTGAGACCCTGTCTCTAAAACTAAATAATAAAAATAAATTCAGAACTTGTGGTCTTAATATGTTAGAATTTAGAATCTTGTGTTACAGTGTCATTTATGCACATACCTTTTAAACTGTTGATTTGAAGGTTTTAAGTGTTTCTTGGAATTTTTTTTTTTTTTTTTGAGACGGAGTCTCCCTTTGTAGCCCAGGCTGGAGTACAGTGGTGTGATCTTGGCTCACTGCAACCTCTGCCTCCCGAGTTCAAGCAATTCTCCTGCCTCAGCCTCCCGAGTAGCTGGGATTGCAGGCATGCAACACCATGCCCGGCTAATTTTTTTTTGTATTTTCAGTAGAGACAGGGTTTCACCATGTTGGTCAGGCTGGTCCGGAACTCCTGACCTCGTGATCCGCCCGCCTCAGCCTCCCATAGTGCTGGGATTACAGGCGTGAGCCACCATGCCTGGCCGTTTCTTGGATTTTTAATGAAGAGGAAGGAAAAACAGAGAGGAAAATTAAGTTGCCAGGGTTTATCTCATGGGATTTGATCAATCACATAGAAAAACAAACTGCCCAGAGTTGGCCTAATGATAAAACTTTTGGTACTTCTTGATACCCTAGCCATGTTACATTCCCTTTAGCCTTTATTGATCGAGAAACCTGATAATCTTGAAAGACTACTCAGTCACGAAAGATTTCTCACTGTGAGGTGTATTTTTTCTACTGAAGCTGCAGACTAATATTTCAGATATTTGGTTGAAACACACAGATGGCCAGGTGCTGTGGGTCACGCCTGTAATCCCAGCACTTTGGGAGGCCATGGTGGGTGGATCACGAGGTCAGGAAATCGAAACCATCCTGGCTAACACAGTGAAACCCCGTCTCTATTAAAAGGACAAAAAATTAGCCGGGCGTGGTGGCAGGGTCCTATAGTCCCAGCTACTTGGGAGGCTGAGGCAGGAGAATGGCGTGAACCCAGAAGGCGGAGCTTGCAGTGAGCCAAGATTGCATCACTGTACTCCAGTCTGGGCAACAGTGCAAGACTCCGTCTCAAAAAACACACACACACACACACACGCCTTTCTGTGTGTCTGTATGTTAGACATAGATATGTAAGTTTGTTACCAGTAAGTAGGTAAATGGTAACACATTGGAGCAATTGTATTAGTGGTATAATATTAAAATTAATACTCAGTAAATTATGGGATTTTAATTCCTCAAGGGAATGCCTAAGATTTTGAAATAAATGCCTGCTCTCATTTATGGAGTTTACTTACCATGACTGGAATTTCATTAGAGGAATCAGAGGGACCATGGGCTTTATAGCTACTAACATGTCCTAAGCCTTTTGTCAGTTTGGGCATCTCTGAGGTCAGCATGTTTCATGTGACGTCACCTGATCAAGACCTGAAGAACATAGGAATGACATGAGTCAGAGTACTCTGTTGGGCTTTCCTGATTCCTAATGGTTTCTTGGGAAAATGAAATGAGACCTCTAGGAATTCCTTGGTTGCATTTCTGCCCTACATGACTGAATGTAGAGTTTCTCAACTTTTCCCTACCAGCCAGCAATAAGTTCCCAAGCACAGTACTCTTTGGGGGCATAGCTGCATATTGGTTTGGGGCTAGATGAGAGAATAGGTTGGGCACAGTTCCCAGTGTGCTTAACCTAATTCCATCTCCTTCCACCCCACATCCCCACCCCTGCTCCTTTTTTTAAAAGATTTGTAACACACCTATTTGACATTTTAAAAAATTTATTTAGTGAGATGGAGTTTTGTTCTTGTTGCCCAGGCTGGAGTGTAATGGCACTATCTTGGCTCACTGCAGCCTCCACCTCCTGGGTTCAAGCAGTTTTTCTGCCGCATCCTCCCAAGTAGCTGGGATTACAGGCACCCACCACAACGTCCAGCTAATTTTTTGTATTTTTAGTAGAGACGGGTTTTTACCATGTTGGCCAGGCTGGTGTTGAACTCCTGACCTTAGGTGATGTGCCCGCCTTGGCCTCCCAAAGTACTGGGATTATAGGCGTAAGCTATCGCACCCAGCCGTGACACTTAGATTACGGGGATAGGAGATGCATTTCCTAATGAAATGTGCTTTTAATTTTTTCTGGCATAGAACAAGTCATTTCTGTCATTTATATAGAATAAAAGAGCATTCTTTGTTTTACGAATCTGACAGAAAACCAGATTGAAACCTTAATTCTTTTAATCAATATCCATTGGAAATACTCCAGGAAAAATACTACAGTAAAAGACTTTATGAATAAAAATGTAAACTTTAAATATTTCTGGAGTCAAACTGATTTATTATATGAATTAAACTGTCTTATTTTAAATGAACTTAAAGGTTCTTAATGTAAGAAGACATCAAAAATTACCAGGAGGGAGGCTGAGGTGGGCGGATCATGAGGTCGGGAGATCGGGACCATCCCGACTAACACGTTGAAACCCCGTCTCTACTAAAACTACAAAAAATTAGCCAAGCATGGTGTCGGGCACCTGTAGTCCCAGTTACTGGGGAGCCTGAAGCAGGAGGATGGTGTGAACCCGGGAGGCAGAGCTTCCAGTGAGCCGAGATAGTGCCACTGCACTCCAGCCTGGGTGACAGAGTGAGACTCCATCTCAAAAAAAAAAAAAAAAAAAAAATTACCAGCAGGCATGTCAGATGGTAATTTACCTTTTCATTAACTGGCTAAGCTGGTCTGAGATCTGCCCAAAAGTTCCAGAGCTTGGATCAAAATCAATGTAGAAGGTGCTGCTTTAGCACAACATCCTCCTCTTTGGGGTGACACTTTAGGCAGCTGTTGAAAGAGCAGTAGACAGGTTGTCAGGTAAGCTGGGTTTTTATTATAGCTGTCTCTTGACTAGCTGTGCTGACATTAAAAGTAATCTCTGAAATGAGGAATATGACCTCCAGGATCTTGCAGTTTGCTTCGGTGTTCAGGATTCCACCAGCAAGCAGAGAGCAAAGGGAACTCTGCATAGAAGTCTGCCTGTGTCTTGTGAAAGGCAGTACCATGTTCACCAGCATGGAGGAAGAGTTATTAGTTGGGAGAGTCTACTTTGAAGACAGAAACTTGACAGAAATGGCTTATTAGTATGTGAATACCATTGTACATAATGAAGCTCTATATAAATGCTTTTTGAGCTGTTGTGAATTAAAGGAGCTATGGTTGTGAAAGTTGTTAACTCTGAAGGCGTTTATCCCAGTTAATACTGCTGCAAATAACCAAGGGCCTGCTTAGAATGGAAAGGAAAATGGGAGCTAGGGAGTGGTTAATGATTAGACTCTAGGTTGCCTTAAAGTGTTTCTCATAGGGTATTACAGGCAACCTGTAATCGATTATTAACCTCTATAATAACTAAAGGAGCTGGGTTAAGAACCTGGCCTAATTAACAGTTCTTTCTGTTACCCTCACACTGTTACTTGGCTGGCTTTGCATAGTGCTGTAACATTGTGACCATGTGATTGGTGAAGCTCTGTAACATTGTGACTATGTGATTGGTGAAGCTCTGACCTTTAGATTCCTCTTCTAGAAAAGAAAAGTGGATTTGGGCCATGTGCAGTGGCTTATGTCTATAATCCCAGCACTTTGGAAGGCCAAGGCAGGAGGATCACTCAAACCCAGGAATTTAAGACCAGCTTGGGCAACACAGCGAGACTCTCTTACAAAAAAAAAAAAAATTAGCCTGGTGTGGTGGTGTGAGCCTAGTGCCACGTATTCAGGAGGCTGAGGTGGGAGGATTGCTTGAGCCTGGGAGGTCAAGGCTGCAGTGAGCTGTGATCATTCCGCTGCACTCCAGCTTGGGAAACACTGATACCCTGTCTCAAAAAAAAAAAAAATGGATTTGATGGTCTGTAAGGTCTCTTAGCGTGTAAATTCATTCATTGTTAATAATGCCCTAGTAGTAGTTAAGCTTATCAGTTTATCTTGCATTTCTGGTATTAAATCGACGTTTACAAAAAAGCATTTTAATATTGATTTAGTTGTTTTTCTTTAACAGGAATATCTTATCAAATTAGGCAATACAGAATGTCATCCAGAACAGTTTTTGGAAAGAAGATCAAAATTAGATAAACTATTGATTATTATTCAAAATGAAGACATTGCAGGTTTCATTCACAAGGTAGACTATTAAGTCAAATTCACTACTTACTTTGGTTTTAAAAACTCCCTTATTTTAAAATCTTGCTGTCTGGCAGACTAGTGTTTTAAAATAAGCTTTAAAGGAGATTAAACTTAAGGATGCATCTATGAATCAGCTTGTGAGATTCAAGTTTGTACCTCTGCAAAGTTTTAAATTGCTGCACATCACGGATCTTCCCTGTCACTCAAGTAGTCAAGACTAATAAGAGTACTGAATCCTTGAATGCCATTAGGTCTGCTGACTGACTACTTAATGTTTTCATCTTCATTTGTATGTCCTAGGAAAAACCTATTTGTGCTCCATCTTTGTCAGACCAGTCCCCTTTTCCCTTACATTTTGAGGCATCCCATCTAGTCTTAGGAGCCCTATCTCACATCTTACATCTTGGATGCCTTTCCTGATTGTTTGACTGTTCCAGCACATAGGCTTTTGCCTTCATCTGAATTCTGACTGTACTCACAGGTTATAGCGAGGTCAGCTTTTGTCCATTTTGTGTTTTCAGGTCTATTGTAAGCTGCTTTTCCTTAGTGGTCTCCGATAGGTCCCAGTACATAAATGTTGGGTTTATATATTGGGAAATAATGTTGGGAATATTATTTGTGTGTGTGGCTTTCCAGAGACAATCTACTAATACAGATGAGCCGTAGTGCATTCTGTTAAACTTCTTGTAGGTTCCTTCACACTTGGGTCTATCACTTCATTCCCTCATCCATCTGTTTCTCTTTTTATTTTGGGATTTAAACAGATACCTGGCTTGGTGACTTTAAAGAAGCTCCCCTGCGTTAGTTTTGCTGGTGTTGATAGCCTGGATGATGTTAAAAATCATACATACAATGAATTATTTGTATCTGGAGGTTTTATCGTATCTGATGAATCAATTCTAAATCCAGAGGTGGTCACAATTGGTAAGGTGTGATGTTCTTTTTAGCACGTAACTCCTCTTCTGACTCTAATACTTTTTAATGTACTGTCCATTTATTCTGCCATTCACAGATAACTAGTACATTTCAGTCTTTTCCTGAGCTTTTATTACCTCAAATTTCTTTCCCCTTCTCTTAGACCAATAATTTTCTCTAAATCTGGTGTAAAGCAAGGCTCTCTGCCCCTACTGCAGTTGAATCACTTCTTGTATTACTGTCATCAACATGTTCTTTTGTATGTAGATGTTATATTCTTAGAGCTTTAGGCATGTATACATCTGTCTCCCTTAGACAAAGAGAAATGAAAAGAGTACATAGGAAAGTAGATGTTTCTACATAATATGAAAAAGCACTTCTTTCATAATTCACTTGTGGAATGATTATTTATTGAATTAAAAGGAACTTCATTATCTCTAACAGAGAACCTTAAAAATTTTTTGACATTCCTTGAAGAACTTAGTACTCCAGAAGGAAAATGGCAATGGAAAGTCCACTGTAAATTTCAGAAAAAACTAAAGGAACTAGGCAGGTAAGCTTTGAAACATAATGATATAATGGTTGTTGATTTTAACATTGTACTCATATTTCTCTATTCCCATGTTTGTAGATTATGGATGTTGTTTGTTTTTCACAGATGTCCATAGCCAGTCATAATGGAGTATAGATACTAAATTATTCTTGCCTTTATAAGAGGAAGCGGTATTTTTAAGTAGAAGTTTGGTGAAGTTCTTGTTATGTGCATAGGTAAAATTTGTTTAATCTTTGCCATTTGTGGATTTAGAGTAATCATCCAAATGGAATGATCAGCATTTTCTTTTCTTTTCTTTTCTTTTTTTTTTTGAGATGGAGTTTTGCTCTTGTAGCCCAGGCTGGAGTGCAGTGGGGCAATCTCGCCTCACTGCCACCTCCACCTCCCGGGTTCAAGTGATTCTCCTACCTCAGCCTCTCAAGTAGCTGAGGTTACAGGTGCCTGCCACCATGCCCAGCTTATTTTTGTATTTTTAGTAGAGATGGGGTTTCACTACGTTGGCCTGGCTGGTCTCGAACTTCTGTCCTCAGGTGATCCGCCCACCTTGGCCTCACAAAGTGCTGGGATTATTACAGGCGTGAGCCACTGTGCCCGGCCATCATTTTCCTTTTTTAACTGTATGTTCCAACTACATCAGACCCTCTCCGAGCCAACTGACTACTTTGTAGGTAGCTAATAAAATTACATATATTTGGACAAGGATTAATCTTGACCTGGTGAAGTGATTTGTGAGTAGGACATCAATTCATGTATATATAGGTAATTTCTAACATGCATGGAAGTCACTTCTTCAAGTGTGATCTTTGGAACACTAGTCACTTAGAGTCCATAAATGATTGTGGTAATCAGGCACATTTGGGATACTATATCCTACTAGTAAAGTCTATAAAATGTATTTACACATTAAAGGATAGGAAGAACTCTAGTTAAAGGAATTGTTTTACATTGTGTTAATCATTATTTCCTTAAACTTAGACCACAAAATTTTATTTCTTAAAGTATGACATTCCATGGTACACTTTTCAGGAAATTCAGGCTTAAATAAGTTTTGAGTATTTAATTTTTTGTAGCAATTCACTTTTAAAAGCTTATCTCCATTTGTTGCCTTGTCCCTTGAAATATAGAAACAGCTTAGAGCCGGCCGGGCATGGTGGCTCATGCCTGTAATCCCAGCACATTGGGAGGCTGAGGCGGGCGGATTACTAGGTCGGGAGATTGAGACCATCCTGTCCAATATGGTGAAATCCCGTCTCTACTAAAAATACAAAAATTAATTGGGTGTGGTGGTGTATGCCTGTAGTCCCAGCTACTCGGGAAGCTGAGGCAGGAGAATCGCTTGAACCCAGGAAGCGGAGGTTGCAGCAAGCCAAGATTGCACCACTGTACTCCAGCCTGGCGACAGAGCGAGACTCTGTCTCAAAAAAAAAAAAAAAAAAAGAGTTTAGAGCCGTAATAGTGTATTTTACTTTTTGTTTGTTTGTTTAAGAGACTTTAGTTCTTGTTGCCCAGACTGGAGTGTAATAGTGCGGTCTCAGCTCACTGCAACCTCTGCTTCCTGGGTTCTAGTGATTCTCCCGCCTCAGCCTCCCAAGTAGTTGGGATTACAGGCATGAACCACCTCATCCGGCTAATTGTTATTTTGAGTAGAGATTGGGTTTCACCATGTTGGCCAGGCTGGTGTCGAACTCATGACCTCAGGTGATCCAACTGCTTTGGCCTCCCAAAGTTTTGGGATTACAGGCGTGAGCCACCAGGCCTGGTCTGTATATTGTATTTTTTGAAGGAAGGATTTATACTTTTTTTGTCCTTGTAAGTCCTTCATTAAAGTTCAAAATTGATAGAGGTAATCATACTTTATTATTAAGTAAGTAGAATAATCAGCTGAGATATTAGCCTAAGCTGTATAGCTGGCCCTGAGGCTTGCGACCAAGAAACCCCTTTCTTTCCAAAGAAGCACGCCCATACATCAGGCAGAGCTAAAGCAGTGCAGTTGTCATTAGTTGCCTCAATGGAGAAATTGAATTTTAATCTACAGCAGAAATTTCCATACTAAATTTTAGAAGTACAGATCCAGATACTGAACTGCTTAATTTCACAGATTGAATGCTAAAGCTCTAAGTCTGTTGACGCTTCTGAATGTCTATCAGAAGAAACATCTGGTTGAAATTTTGTCATACCACAATTGTGATTCACAAACTCGAAATGCTCCAGAATTGGATTGCCTTATCAGACTTCAGGCTCAGAACATACAGCAACGACACATAGTCTTTTTAACAGGTAAAGAGAGCACTCCTAAGCTTTCTATTACGAATATAGGAATGTGAATGAAAGGATTTTATGGGGCTGTGGTGGGTATCGCTAAGCTTTGATTCTGAAAATGTGAAGGAAAGGATTTTGTGAGGGCTGGGGGCTGTCTACATTTTGAAGGGTTTCATACATGAAACTTTTTTTCTTAATTTAGAGAAGAACATCAAGATGCTTTCCAGTTACACAGATAATGGAATAGTGGTTGCAACTGCTGAAGACTTCATGCAAAACTTTAAAAATCTTGTGGGCTATCACAACTCAATCACAGAAGAAAACCTTCCACAGCTTGGTGCTAATGAGAATCTTGAGTCCCAGTCAGGTAACTTTTCAGTGGTTTTCATTTTCTTTAACGCAGACAGTAAAACAGGAATGGTTTTGTTCTGTTACCAAATAATGAAATGACTGTTTTGAAACCACTCACCTCAGTATAAACAGTCATAGGGAAAGTGTTTGAAGACATTTATCATTCTAATACTTAGCATGCACAAGATCTGCTCATTTATTATACTGTAGCCAGTGTAAGTTGTTAGTTATTATAGATTATGCATTTCTATCTATATTGTAGACAATGCACACTATGGAGTATGCATTTTCTCTTCGAGGGTAAGCATTATTGGTTACTGTTGTCAGCAAAGGGGTTATAAAAAAAGGTAGGAAACCAGATATGGCGATTCAGCATTGAGCTACTAGACCTCCCCACATGTATAAAGCAATTTAATTGCAAGATAGTAGAGCTGTCATAGCTTTAGTCTTTCGTGAGATGGCCTCTGCTTTGGTTCCAGGTTCTATGTAAAATGAAAGATGTACTTTTGTTTTGGATGAAAAAAAAGCAGAAATGATCATTCAATAGTGCTAACCAGTTTAGTAATCCAGTGAAGCTAGATGTCAAAAAATTTTATTTTATATTTGTCTTGTCAAATACTGAATTACCGTATAACTTTAGATGCTGTTTTGACATTAACCCCTTTGGAGCTGGGAGTTGGGATTTCCCAACATTAAACGTGAACACATTTCGCAGAAGCTTTTAGCATCGGATTATCTGGACATTCACATCTAGTGTGAGTGTTGTGACTAAGTGAACTTGTGGCAGAAGACCAAGCTTTAAGGGATTGTGGACTTGCAGACCCTGACGCGTTATATTGTGTGAGTAGTGTATAATTTTAAAACTTAAACAAACTGTGTATTTCAATAGAGGAGGACTTTTTGTTTTTTAAATGTAGCTCTTTTAGAAAACGATGAAAAGGATGAAGAGGATATGTCTCTGGATTCAGGGGATGAAATCTCACATATAGAAGTATGCAGCAATTTTCATTCAGAAATATGGGAGAAAGAGACCAAAGGATCACGTGGAACAGATCAAAAAAAGAATACTCAAATTGAGTTGCAGTCGTCTCCTGATGTGCAAAACAGTTTATTAGAAGATAAGACTTATCTTGATTCTGAAGAGAGAACTTCTATTGATAAAGTATGCTCTGAAGGAGAGAACAGCAATTCAACAGAACAAGATTCATACAGTAACTTTCAGGTTTATCATAGTCAATTAAATATGTCCCATCAGTTTAGTCATTTTAATGTTCTCACTCATCAGACATTTTTGGGGACACCATATGCCCTTTCATCAAGTCAGTCTCAAGAAAATGAAAATTACTTCTTATCTGCTTATACTCAAAGCTTGGATAGAGATAAATCTCCACCTCCCTTAAGTTGAGGGAAAAGTGATTCTTCCAGGCCATATTCACAAGAGAAATAACTATAGTAACTTTTTTTTTTAATAGATTGTTGTGGACTTTGTTTATTAACAATTTATATTTCATTCTCTAAAAAGGTTCTTGTTCTTTCTCAAATGTTTTTTCTTTTATTTAAATCATGATGGTCTGTAACAGTTGAAGCATCTAAAAATTGAAATAAATATATATTTTTAACATATATTGTACTTGAATTATCTCATGTTGGCACTTCTAAGTTTTACTTTTGTATGTTACCTGTAGTTAGGCTTCAAATTGAAGCCTGTTTTATGTGTAAAATCAGATGCTTGCAGGAGGACGGTAAACAGCAAAGGCTTTACTACTTTTGCTCTAATGTCACCTGATACAAAGTACTTTTGTTGAAGTGAATTATTTTGATTTAGGCTTTTGTATAGTGTTTTTACACAGGTATAAGCCAGTAATAGCAGTGTTAATATTTACAGGATTTTGGCTCAATACCTCAAGATTTAACAATGCAGTTTCATTTAGATAATAAACTATGTACATAGGACACATTTTTTATCTCTAGGCTTAGTCATGTAAAAACTGCCTATTGCTAAAATTCTGGTAACTTCGAGAGTATTGGATGATTTTTCAGTACTTGTGCAATCCTTGATTTAATGAAATTAACTTTCATATTTCAAAAGATAGGCTTCTGTTTATCAACGGCATTGAACAATTTGGTTTTTAAATTAGTTTTAGCAATATTGAAGTATAATGGAAATATATTTTTGAGGTGGTCTTAGTAGTAATTACCATTTGTTGAACACAGTAGTGCTATACTAGAAAGATACAGTGGAGATAGCTTTCAAACCTACATCTATTCCTAACTACTGCCTCTAATACTAATTACTAACTTGTTGCTAATGCTAACTTATAAAAATGTTTTTGACAATTGCAATTTCTACAAATGTCATAAAAGCAGGATTTAAAGAAAATTCAGGATTTAGAGAAGAAATGTCATAAAAGCAGGATTTAAAGAAAACAATTCAGGATTTAGAGAAGAAAACAATTTCCACGGAAGCCTAAATTGAATTTGTTATTTTAGTAATAGAGTTATGGGTCTAGATGTGTTAATAAGTTAGATAGAACTTTGGCACTTTAGAACAAATGCATGAGTGGTATTTCACTTAATAAGTTACATAAAAAGTGTGAAAGAACACTGTGAGGTCCCAGAAACGCCAGACTATATTAAGGTAAGTAGAAAGTGTTTTTTTTTATAGGGCTTCAATACTCAGGTGGTGACAGAGCAGAAGAACATGTTTTTTTTACTACTAAGCTTTTACAAAAGTATCTGTTTTATTGTACAGAACAAGTACAGCATTTTACTACATAGTATACAAGTTTTTAATGAGCATTTAAAAAAATAAAATCTAGGCTATTTGAAAAATACCGTTAAGCCAGTGAGCACATTTTATAATTTGGAAGACACAAATCAAATGTGAAGGATTTGATTTTCTACATTTAAAATGAAGAACCAAAATTATCTTCTTGATTTTCAGCTAAAGGCAGGAGACTACTTTCCAACTCCTTTTGCTTCTGGAGAAGGCCCTGAAATCACATTGATATATGTTAGTAAAATGTGCACACCTGACTTGCAATGTTGTGTTAAACTAGAATTCTATTCACTTGGAAAACATTGCTTAGGATAAAATTGTCATTCAAAAATTTTTCAGAAATGCTTGTACTAGACCACTTCATTTGGATATATAGCTATCACATTTGTAACATATTTTAGCATAAAATCAGTAGGGATGAGAATTTTCTTCAAAATCAAGCCTCCAAAACTATGGGGTAAATGAAGTCATTCCCTCTCCCCAATCCACCCCAAGTGCTCTTAGATACTAGAAGCAGTCTCCCTTAACATACATACAGTGTTTGTTTTGTTTTGAGACGGAGTCTTGCTGTGTTGCCCAGGCTGGAGTGCAGTGGCGCGATCTCGGCTCACTGCAAGCTCCGCCTCCCAGGTTCATGCCATTCTCCTGCCTCCCAAAAAGCTGGGACTACAGGCATCCACCACCACATGCAGCTAATTTTTTGTGTTTTTAGTGGAGACAGACAGGGTTTCACTGTGTTAGCCAGGATGGTCTCGATCTCCTGACCTCGTGATCCACCTGCCTCAGCCTCCCAAAGTGCTGGGATTACAGGCTTGAGCCACACTGCGCCTGGCCAACATCCAGTGTTTATCTTGACTATCCTAACCTTACCTCTTAGATGCTAATAGAAGGGTCCTGCTGAAATAACACTGGGCACTATATTTGTGGGTAGATGTGTACATCATATTCCTTTATCTCACAATTTTTGTCTCCACTAAGCAAGAAGTAAATTAACACTTTGTCACTCTAAAGAAATAATGTATGTAAAACTCTTAATAATCCTGTTTGTCTTCAAATGAGTAAATAGACCAAAGGGGACAATTTTCTAGTTCTGTAGAGGGAAAACATCTGAGTCAGCATTTTGAAATGCAGAGGGTATTGGTACATGACGACATGGAAAAGGGCACTTTTAAACAACACAGCTTATTCTTCCCTGAGTACAGAGTATATAGTGAATCACAGCTAACTACAGCCATTCTTTTTAAAGCCCAAGGGATGGAGCAAAGGTTGTAAAACCTGTTGTAATCAGCGAGTAAAATAATGAGAAGTCAAAATAGTTTGGGAGAAAAAGTAGTCTGGTAAGGTTATATGTATAATTTCATACTGAATTTATTACCATTTGGGATGTACGTCAATATTCTAAACACTGCCAACACGTCAAGTTTTTTTAAAAGCCACATATTGCTAAGAATTTGTTAAAGCATAACTGTATTTTTTGTTTTAGAGCCTTATTGATGTTTTGCCATTCCAATGTATGCATTTTTTTTACTCAATAAACTTGTCTTAATTTTGGAACTGTCTCATGATTTCGTACTGGAAAGAACTACCCAAAGACGGCAATGTAAAAGCAAGTCCAAGGAAAGTCCCATTTTATTTGTGTCTAACATACAGGAACTGAAATATTTGTTAAAACCTGGGATGAGGCCGGGCACGGTGGCTCAAGCCTGTAATCCCAGCACTTTGGGAGGCCAAGATGAGCGGATCACAAGGTCAGGAGATCGAGACCATCCTGGCTAACACGGAGAAACCCGGTCTCTACTAAAAAAATACAAAAAAACTAGCCGGGCGAGGTGGTGGGCGCCTGTAGTCCCAGCTACTCGGGAGGCTGAGGCAGGAGAATGGTGTAAACCCGGGAGGCAGAGCTTGCAGTGAGCTGAGATCTGGCCACTGCACTCCAGCCCGGGTGACAGAGCGAGAGCTCCATCTCAAAAAAAAAAAAAAAAAAAAACCTGGGATGCCATCAAAGTAACTTAAAACAGCCATTCAACATGTTCCCCCAACCGCCCACGCCACATAAAGAACAGACACATCTACACTTGAAAAAGCTCATACCTGTCTCAGTTCTGAAAGTCCCTTAAGGATTGCTTGCTGTCGATCCCTATTTTTCACCATGTTAGGATTAAGAAGTGGATCCCTGACACAGTCAGAATCAAATAGCTGTCGTTCTTGGCCACAGTCTAAAGCCAGATGAAAGTAACAAATCAGTCAATTACATTAGTAAAATGACATAGCCCTGTGCTATATAATAGTCTAAGGAGTCATTAATAAATATGTATCCTAGGAAAGTACTAAGCAAAATTTAAGACACATTCAAGAGAAAATTCCTTCATCTCTCCAGGAGCAAACATTGTAAGAAACTTTCTAGAACTAAGTGCAGGAATTACTAATTTGGAATTTGAAGTTGGGGGTTTACATGGGTCTTCAATTTTTACAGTTAGAATGCTTATATTTACTTACCTTGTGAATTTTGGTACTGAAGGTCCTGGGTTGAAGGCCGAGACAGTGGTGCATCGGGATCAAGGTAATAGATCTCATTTGTTCTAACATAGGGAACAAAATGGGATGATTCAGAAATCCCAGGTGATAATTCTGTTTGATTACCTCCTGAAATCAAATTCTCTCTCTCATAGCTACTGTTTTTTAGTGGTAAGTGTAATGTATTTTGAGTTTGTTGGGTTCTGTTTTTCACTGCTGGAACTGGTGGTGATGGAGACCTATTAAAAAAAGAAAAATAGGAGCCTTAGTAAAAAATTCTGTATTTAGATTAAGTATATCTCTTTGATCACATTTCACTTTATTTATGAAACGAAGTCTCGCTCTGTTGCCCAGGCTGGAGTGCAGTGGTGTGATCTGAGCTCACTGCAACTTCTGCCTCCTGGGTTCAAGCAGCTGTCCTGTCTCGACTTCCCACGTAACTGGGATTACACACGCACGCCACTGTGCCCAGCTAGTTTTTGTATTTTTAGTAGAGACAGGAGTTCACCATGTTGAACTCCTGACCTCAGGTGATCCACCTGCCTCGGCCTCCCAAAGTGCTGGAATTACAAGCGTGAGCCACATGCCTGGCCCATTTCACTTTATTCTAAATGTACCTATAACACCTTTGGGAATATATGCATAGAAGCCTGAGCTCTATAATACCGTTCCATAAAACGGGGGAAAAGAATGGTATTAATTTGTGTTTTTACTAGCACTAGCTATGGTATGTGTACTGTAGCACAAGGGAGAAATTTAATTACTAGATCCTGAGGAACACTGCTGGCTTGGTTAATCTGAGCCTACTGTTTTCTACTTAGATAATTCACCATATAATAATGTACTCACCATCTGAACGAAACTTGTTTTTAAGCCCCATTCTGAGACAACTAAACCAGCTGGTTCATGCACAAAGAATATTCTAATTTCTAAATCTCTCACTGACTGAATTTCTCATTGTCCTTATCAGTCATTTCTTCCCATTCACCGCCCCCCACCATCCCTCCTCCGAAAGCAGAATGCCTATTCTGCTAGTGACATACCTGGAATATCAAAATCACTTAGTTAAGTCTAGAGATAAAAGTAAATGTTATCTACATTCCTGCCTAGGCCCAGTCCAACACAGGCCTTCAAGCTCCAGCTAAAGTGCCACCCTATCCCTTAATCCTCTAACCTTCACCTGGAAGCCACACCCTTTCTGACTGTTCTCTACATATACCTATATGCCTCATGCCGTCCAGATCTTGAATCCCTTTTTTGTCCCACACAGCACTAAGTAGCTGCAGAATTAATCTGATGCATACATACCTTTCCTTGCTGAATGAATTAATATTCAGAGGCTCTTCTTCCTAAAAGATGGATAAATGCAGAAAGGAATATATAGCATTTTCACATGTCCCCACAAATATTTTTAGAGCTATTTATTGAAATAATCTGAGGGTAATATTTGAATAACAGGTACCGACTGAGCAATAGACAGATTCAGTATTTTTCCAGAGTCAAACTAATCCAGTAGTTCCTAATCTCCCAAACTGACCTCTGTCTATATGGACTATAAACAAGGGTTTTAAAGGGGTATTTTGAACACATAGCATTCATCTATAGAAGTTGTGTTAAATGTAAAGGACTCGATAAGAAAACCTTTTCAGCTTTGTGGGCCATATTGTTTCTGTTGCTAGTCTGTTGTGTGAAGTCAGCCACAGACAATTGATAAAAGAATGAGTTGACTATGTTCGTATAAAATTTTACAAAAACGGGTAGCAGCCTGGATTTGCCCATGGGATATAGTTTGCTGATCCCTAATGTAAACTGAAAGAGATCAGAACAGCCTTACCAAAGCATACGTGTGAGAAACTATTTTAAATCTAGAAATATCAACACATCTTCTAAGATGGAAGAGCTTTACCTTTTTGACTAGATGCCACCCGAACTTTGACTCAGTTTCTTGATGAGATGAATGAAAAATTTCTGGTGAAATGCCTCTGTTTTGAGAGAGGTGCCCAGGATTATTTTTTTCTACCAAATGAAGCAATTCCATCTGCCTCCTTACTTTTTTTTCTTCTCTTTGCTTTTGAAGCTGTTTAGGGTACTTTTCTGATGCTGGAATATACCTTTTAGGTGGCTTATTTATATTCCAATCAGGCCTTTTAGGATATTTCTTCATGTGTTTTGTTTGTTTCTCTATTCCTGTGAACTGATTACACTGGTCATTATACCGATTGTTTTCTTTTTCTAAGCTGGCTCCTTTATCCTGAGTTAGTTCTTGCTTGTTTTTCTTGGTGCTAAACTGTCCAATAAGTTCTGCCGAAATCTCAGGAGATGAACAATTTGTGATGTCCCTCTCCATTAATGATCCACAATGTGATTCTGCATTGGTGAATATTCCTATATTTAAGTCATCTAAAAAAAAGTTTCAAATGATTTTTAAAAATTGTAAACAAACTTTTCAATTTTAAATAACTTTCCCCAAAACATTAAACAATTACTGCCCTCTGAGACTTTTATTAATTTTCAACAAAACCAAAACTATTATACTCATTAAAGAACAACCCCTCATAATCCCAACCACTGGCAACCACCACTCTAATTTCCATCTCTATGAATTGATAATCATGAAAAGATGCTCAACATCATCAGTCACTGGGGAAAATGCAAACCAAAACCACCTAAGATAACACTTCACAATCAGTAGAGTAACAAGGGTTTGGCAAGAAAATAGAGAATCAGAACCCACATGCACTGATGGTGGGAATATACCACTGCTTTGGAGAAGAGTTTGGTGGTTCTTCAAAATGCTAAACATACAGTACCTGTTACTCATGACTCAGCAATTCTACCCTTCTCTCAAAAGAACTAAAAATGTACATCCACAAAAATCTATATATGAATATTCACAGCAGCATAATAATAGCCAAAAAGTGGAAATACCCCAAATGTTCAACTCATGAATAAAAATGTGGTATTATAAATGTAATATTTATTCAGTGACAAACAGGAATGAAGTACTGACACATGCTACAACATGGATGAACCTTAAAACATGCTAAGAGAAAGAAGCCAGAGAAGACCGTATGTGGCCTAATTCCAGTTACATGAAATGTCCAGAACAGGCAAAAATATTCAGAGACAGAAAGTTAACTGGAGGAGAAAGAAGAAAGAAATAGAAAGTGACAAGTAATGGGTACAGTGTTTCTTTCTAGAGTGATCAAAATGTTTTAGAATTGATTGCAGTAATGGTTGCACCACTGAATACCAAAAAACACTAAACTGTAGGGTAAATTTTGTGGTATGTGACATATTTCAACAAAGCTGTTATTCCTTTATTTTGTAACTTACTGAAAACCTCACCTTTCATTAATTTTTGAACTTTTAAATTGAACTTAATTCTAATTGCTTTAATTATGACTTTAAGTAAATTTTAAATCAAACCACAATTTCTACACAAATACCTGTTTGCACACCAGTATCCTTCTTAGAAGTCGTATAATTCGTGTATGTATTCATTTTACCACTGACTTCATCAGAATCATGTCTTGAATTTGAAATGTTAGTAGATGCGTTATATTCCATTTGTATTGTATCAACTGGTAAAGAGAAATTACCTGATAAAACAACACTTAAGGAATATTAATAAAAATTACGTATGTATAGCAGCAACTAAATACAATAATTTTCACTTAATCAGAATGAACACTGCAATAAACATTTTCTTACAAAAAGTTACCCACATTCCTATCAGTTACTGAATTTAGGGAGATCATTTCGTAATTGTTCTCTGTAAAACAGACACAAAAGTACACATTTTACCTATTATTTTAACATTATTTAACACATTTTAACATTATTTCTGCTTTTATTGTAATTTTCCACATTAATTAAGCATTCCTATTTATAAAATTACACTAGTTTAAGGTCTGAAATTCCTACAAAAATAGTAGGTATATTAAAGGTATTAAAAATAGGCAGTCATTTAGGCTGGGTGCAATGACTCACACCTGTAATCCCAACACTTTGGGAGGCCAAGGTGGGAGGGTCATCTGAAGGCAGTAGTTCAAGACCAGCCTAGGCAACAAAGCGAGATTCCACGTCTACAAAAAATACAAGGTTGCAGTGAGCTGTGATGGCACCACTGCACTCTAGCCTAGGCAACAGAATGAGTCCTTTTCTCCAAACAAAGATAAAAAGGAATTATTTAAAATCATCTTCTAAAAATACTATAAATAAAGTTCTGGTTAAGCCCTTACCACCAAGATTTTTAATCAATCTAGAAGTGTCATGTCCCTTTTGCGCCAATTCTCGGATTCTCTGTTCTTGTTTTAGTCTCTGTGCCAGTTCCTGCGCTCGCTGCATTGTCTGGAATAGCTCATTTGTCTTGACAGTCATGATTTCCTGTCAATATTGATGTGTTATTAAATACAACTATTAAACATACAAAGACTTGACTATTTCCTCTCAGTATTTTCTAAGCTTCTCATATGTGTCAGGCACTTGTTTACATACTAAGGCTAAGTAGAACAGTCAAGACAAAGTTCCTGCCCTTCTGGAGCTTACATTTTAACATCTTTTTCTACAGCTGTATTCAATCACAAATATGGTAACTCTTTTTACCCATTTCAAATTTATACTGAAAGTTTTCAAAGTTTTAAAACTGTTCTATTACATTTAAAAATAGATTTTAAAAGGTAAACACAAGGTTTATGACCTTGCGGTTCAAATGATACTTTACTGATTTCCTCATGTTACATAGGGGTAACTCAATGAAACTGGAACCCAGACCATATGTCCCTTTACTAGCCAATTTTGGAGTGAAGGTTGCCAAGTGGGAAAACTGCAGTAAAAGGCAAGAAAACGTTTAAAGAGCTCTACATTTTAAAACTTTAGCAAATGAGTAAAAATGTTAGGTTAGCTCAAATATGGTACCACCACCATACATACCTATCTTGTCT